>NC_045435.1:91953345-91998673 GCF_002776525.5 Piliocolobus tephrosceles | reverse complement strand
CCTATCCATGAGCATGGTATGTTCTTCCATTTGTTTGTGTCCTCTTTGATTTCACTGAGCAGTGGTTTGTAGTTCTCCTTGAAGAGGTCCTTTACATCCCTTGTAAGTTGGATTCCTAGGTATTTTATTCTCTTTGAAGCAATTGTGAATGGAAGTTCATTCCTGATTTGGCTCTCTGCTTGTCTGTTACTGGTGTATAAGAATGCTTGTGATTTTTGCACATTAATTTTGTATCCTGAGACTTTGCTGAAGTTGCTTATCAGCTTAAGAAGATTTTGGGCTGAGACGATGGGGTTTTCTAAATACACAATCATGTCATCTGCAAACAGGGACAATTTGACTTCCTCTTTTCCTAACTGAATACCCTTGATTTCTTTCTCTTGCCTGATTGCCCTAGCCAGAACTTCCAACACTATGTTGAATAGGAGTGGTGAGAGAGGGCATCCCTGTCTTGTGCCAGTTTTCAAAGGGAACTTTTCCAGTTTTTGCCCATTCAGTATGATATTAGCTGTGGGTTTGTCATAAATAGCTCTTATTATTTTGAGGTACGTTCCATCAATACCGAATTTGTTGAGCGTTTTTAGCATGAAGGGCTGTTGAATTTTGTCAAAAGCCTTTTCTGCATCTATTGAGATAATCATGTGGTTCTTGTCTTTGGTTCTGTTGATATGCTGGATTACGTTGATTGATTTGCGAATGTTGAACCAGCCTTGCATCCCAGGGATGAAGCCCACTTGATCATGGTGGATAAGCTTTTTGATGTGCTGCTGAATCCGGTTTGCCAGTATTTTATTGAGGATTTTTGCATCGATGTTCATCAGGGAGATTGGTCTAAAATTCTCTTTTTTTGTTGTGTCTCTGCCAGGCTTTGGTATCAGGATGATGCTGGCCTCATAAAATGAGTTAGGGAGGATTCCCTCTTTTTCTATTGATTGGAATAGTTTCAGAAGGAATGGTACCAGCTCCTCCTTGTACCTCTGGTAGAATTCAGCTGTGAATCCATCTGGTCCTGGGCTTTTTTTGGTGGGTAGGCTATTAATTGTTGCCTCAATTTCAGAGGCTGCTATTGGTCTATTCAGGGATTCAACTTCTTCCTGGTTTAGTCTTGGAAGAGTGTACGTGTCCAGGAAATTATCCATTTCTTCTAGATTTTCTAGTTAATTTGCGTAGAGGTGTTTATAGTATTCTCTGATGGTAGTTTGTATTTCTGTGGGGTCGGTGGTGATATCCCCTTTATCATTTTTTATTGCGTCTATTTGATTCCTCTCTCTTTTCTTCTTTATTAATCTTGCTAGCGGTCTGTCAATTTTGTTGATCTTTTCAAAAAACCAACTCCTGGATTCATTGATTTTTTGGAGGGTTTTTTCTGTCTCTATCTCCTTCAGTTCTGCTCTGATCTTAGTTATTTCTTGCTTTCTGCTAGCTTTTGAACGTGTTTGCTCTTGCCTCTCTAGTTCTTTTAATTGTGATGTTAGAGTGTCAATTTTAGATCTTTCCAGCTTTCTCTTGTGGGCACTTAGTGCTATAAATTTCCCTCTACACACTGCTTTAAATGTGTCCCAGAGATTCTGGTATGTTGTATCTTTGTTCTCATTGGATTCAAAGAACATCTTTATTTCTGCTTTCATTTCGTTATGTACCCAGTAGTCATTCAGGAGCAGGTTGTTCAGTTTCCATGTAGTTGAGCGATTTTGATTGAATTTCTTAGTCCTGAGTTCTAGTTTGATTGCACTGTGGTCAGAGAGACAGTTTGTTATAATTTCTGTGCTTTTACATTTGCTGAGGAGTGCTTTACTTCCAATTATGTGGTCAATTTTGGAATAAGTGTGATGTGGTGCTGAGAAGAATGTATATTCTGTTGACTTGGGGTGGAGAGTTCTATAGATGTCTATTAGGTCCGCTTGGTGCAGAGATGAGTTCAATTCCTGGATATCCTTGTTAACTTTCTGTCTCGTTGATCTGTCTAATGTTGACAGTGGAGTGTTGAAGTCTCCCATTATTATTGTATGGGAGTCTAAGTCTCTTTGTAAGTCTCTAAGGACTTGCTTTATGAATCTGGGTGCTCCTGTATTAGGTGCATATATATTTAGGATAGTTAGCTCTTCCTGTTGGATTGATCCCTTTACCATTATGTAATGGCCTTCTTTGTCTCTTTTGATCTTTGATGGTTTAAAGTCTGTTTTATCAGAGACTAGGATTGCAACCCCTGCTTTTTTTTGTTCTCCATTTGCTTGGTAGATCTTCCTCCATCCTTTTATTTTGAGCCTATGTATGTCTCTGCATGTGAGATGGGTCTCCTGAAGACAGCAGACTGATGGGTCTTGACTCTTTATCCAGTTTGCCAGTCTGTGTCTTTTAATTGGAGCATTTAGTCCATTTACATTTAAGGTTAATATTGTTATGTGTGATCTTGATCCTGCCATTATGATATTAACTGGTTATTTTGCTCATTAGTTGATGCAGTTTCTTCCTAGGCTCGATGGTCTTTACATTTTGGCATGTTTTTGCAGTGGCTGGTACCAGTTGTTCCTTTCCATGTTTAGGGCTTCCTTCAGGGTCTCTTGTAAGGCAGGCCTGGTGGTGACAAAATCTCTAAGCATTTGCTTATCTGTAAAGAATTTTATTTCTCCTTCACTTATGAAACTTAGTTTGGCTGGATATGAAATTCTGGGTTTAAAATTCTTTTCTTTAAGAACGTTGAATATTGGCCCCCACTCTCTTCTGGCTTGTAGAGTTTCTGCCGAGAGATCTGCTGTCAGTCTGATGGGCTTCCCTTTGTGGGTAACCCGACCTTTCTCTCTGGCTGCCCTTAAGATTTTTTCCTTCATTTCAACTTTGGTGAATCTGGCAATTATGTGTCTTGGAGTTGCTCTTCTGGAGGAGTATCTTTGTGGCGTTCTCTGTATTTCCTGAATTTGAATGTTGGCCTGCCCTGCTAGGTTGGGGAAGTTCTCCTGGATGATATCCTGTAGAGTGTTTTCCAATTTGGTTCCATTTTCCCCCTCACTTTCAGGCACCCCAGTCAGACGTAGATTTGGTCTTTTGACATAATCCCATACTTCTTGCAGGCTTTGTTCATTTCTTTTTCTTCTTTTTTCTTTTGGTTTCTCTTCTCGCTTCATTTCATTCATTTGATCCTCAATCGCTGATACTCTTTCTTCCAGTTGATCGAGTCGGTTACTGAAGCTTGTGCATTTGTCACGTATTTCTCGTGTCATGGTTTTCACCTCTGTCATTTCGTTTATGACGAGAAGAGTATCTTATTTTCTAATGAATAATATTTTTAACAGTAACAATTTTAACAGTAACTAGTTTAATTTCTGAGAGCCTTTTCTTAAAAGTGTCTTCTGTCACATGAATTATCTCATTCCCTTCATGCCCCTGCCACTGGGTCCTTTTTCCCCTCTGTTTACCTTGTTTACTCTCATTAGAGACTTTCCTCAAATGTGTTGTGATTCTTACACCCATATACATGTGTGCGCGTGCGTGAGTGTGTCTGTGAATTAAAAGCCTAATTGAGACCTCTGTGTGTAGGAGTGAAATTTGCCCACTATTTCCCTGGAGACTCCTAAATGCCAGAACACAGAATATTTTGCCTTGGGCTCTTACATTTAATTAGCAAAAATCCTCTGATATTTTTGTCTGGGGTTTAGATGCTGTTAAGTGCTTTTCTAGAAGTGGAGGGAAGGAAGCCAAGTGTTATTACAGATTTCCAGTTAATGCCCTTATTATTAGATCCACTTCTGCCTCCCACCCTTCATTGTACCTAGGGTTTCGAAAATCCAAGTCTTCGGGGTTGGGCAGGGTAGATCAGCTAGCTCCTTC
The DNA here is from genome assembly GCF_002776525.5 of Piliocolobus tephrosceles. Taxonomy (NCBI): domain Eukaryota; kingdom Metazoa; phylum Chordata; class Mammalia; order Primates; family Cercopithecidae; genus Piliocolobus; species Piliocolobus tephrosceles. The sequence continues at coordinate 91,994,848 of NC_045435.1, read as the reverse complement.
CATTGGATAGCCCACAGCAAGAGTTGCAAGCTGTTACTCCCTCCACCCAGCTTTCTTAGTTACCACATCGTTCATTTTCCATCTTCTAGAGATTTGTTCCTTTTATCTCTTCGTTATACTTTTTTTTTTTTGAGATGGAGTTTCGCTCTTGTTGCCCAGGCTGGAGTGCAATGGGGCGATCTCGGCTCACTGCAGCCTCTGCCTCCTGGGTTCAAGCAGTTCTCCTGCCTCAGCCTCCTGAGTAGCTGAGATTACGGGCGCATGCCACCATGCCCATGCCCAGCTAATTTGTTTTTTTTTTTTCTGTATTTTTTAGTAGTGACAGGATTTCACCATGTTGGCCAGGCTGGTCTCCAGCTCCTGACCTCAGGTGATCTGCCCACCTCGGCCTCCCAAAGAACTAGAATTACAAGCATGAGCCACCGCACCCAGCCTCGTCATTACACATTTTAACCATTTTTTCCCATTGTTATTTTAGGGGAAGGTAAACCATTTTTAAAAGAATGTTGATATCCTTTCATACAGAAGTACCACTTTTAGAAAGCTATCTTAAGAATGAGTATTTGTACAATGATTTATATACATGTCGATGTTACTCATTTCACAAAAAATAAGTGACTAACTTAAGTAACAATAGGGGAATGATTAAATAAGTTATAATACTATGGAATATTGTGCAACCACTAAAGGTCATAATTAAAAGAATAGTGATATGATAATAGCACACAGTAATATTAAATAAATAATGCAAAGTACAAAATAAAACACTGTACAGAGAGCTGAGTATTCTAAGATGCACATGCATAGGAAGGAAAGAAATTGGGGGTTAACTGTGGTTAAATTTTCAGCATTATCTACATTTTCTACAATGAGCCTGAATTTTATGATCAGGAGGGGAAGGTTAATAAAAGAGAAAGATCATGGCTTGTTCAGAGTAGTGAGACTTTCTTGTGAAGTGTGAAATGGGTAGTGGGGAATAATAGAATAAGGGTCTGGAGAAATAAGGTCCCTATTTTTATCCATTGTTAGCATTTTATGGTTACCAAGAACCTAATACCAGGTGAAGGAGTTCAGCAGAGGAATATGTATTTGTGACATTGTCCTGGCTGGACTGTGAAGGCTGAGCTGGTGAGGGGAGAAAGGAATCCTGAAGACCATATTGGCAGCTTTTTTCAGAGCCCAAGAGAGATGGTGGGATTCTGACCCAGCCACTAGAAGGGGGCCAGAGGAGAAGGAATAGATGTGATGTTTTGAAGACAAAATGAGCAGACTTCAAGGGACACGGAAGATCCAGCAGCAAATTCCCAAGCCGGAAGTCTGGGCCTCTACATCCTGGTGAGACCTACGATATGACAAGTGAGGCCAGGCCCAGGTCCGAGAGGCACTGCTTTCCTTGCAGCTCTCTGGAACTACCCTGTCTTCACAGTGGCTAATGCCTCTCTGATGTTGGGAAGGGCTGGAGACAAGGGAGGAGACAACCCAACTCCTAGCAGGTTACTTGGCTATTGTAAGCTACCTTGACACCAACTAGTTTCCCCACTTGTACCATGTGTGGTTTTCCAGAATTCCTGTGATCTCTGGTATTTTCCCTCCAAGGAGTGGGGTTCCCTCAAGGCAAGTCCCACTACTGAACCAATAGCAAGGTTGTAATCATCACTACTGTTAGTTGAGGGGTTCCTGTGTGCCAGGCGCCATACTAAATGCCAAGTATGTTTTATCTCATTTAATCCTCACATGAGGAGGGATGTTCTCTTAGGCCATTTGCAAAACCAGTAGTCCCAGTCAGGATTAGAACAACTCTGATGTACAAGTCTGCCCCTTTCTCCCAGTGCACCCCTAAGGGCTCCTCTCCACATGTAGGAGTTCTTTGTTAAATTGAAAGAGCAGTGCTTGCCTGTAGTAAAAAGATCAATAGTGCAAAAGCATACAAAGAGATGTGAGACTCCCTCCCAGTCCATACAACCAGTCTCCTACCCCAGTGGTAGCTATTGTTAAATTTCTTGAGGATCTTTCCTCAAGATAGTCCCAGCATTTACAACCTTATGTATCACCCTTAAAGAAGCACGAAAAAACAAATGAAAGCTTAAGATACACAGTCTACACCTTGCTTTTTTCAGTGTCTTGGAGATGGCTTTATATTAGCCTGTAAGATATACCTCATTCTTTTTTTCACTGCTTTGTGATACTCCATTGTATGAATGTACCATAATTCATACAGTCCCCCTGTTGGTGGGCCTCTAGGTTCTTTTCTGCCTTTTGCTATTACAAACAGTACTGTGCCGAATATCCCCGCACACTGTCCTTGGATAAATTGATGAAATTAAATGGTAGGTGCATTTGATATTTTGATAGAAATTGGAAATGTAGTTAGTTCCCAGTGTGTGTGAAAATACCCATTCCCCTGAATCCTCTGAAACGATTGTGTTGTTTCTGATTTCATAAATGAAAAATGCTCTCATATTTTAATTTGCATTCAACTGTGAGCGAAACTGGGTACCATATCCCATGTTTAAGAGCCATGTGTATTTATTTTCTGTGACTTGCTTACTCGCGTTCTTTAGCAGTTTTTCTGTTCATCCTTTTAATAATCGATTTGTACAAACTATAAAAAAATTACCCTTATCTGCTATATGTGTTGCACATATTTTCCCAGGTTTATTGTTTGTCTTACTTAATTTTGCTGTTTGGATATTTAAAATTTAATATCAAATCATGGACTTTCCCTCTTCAAGATGATATATTCTCCCATGATTTCTAGTCCTTCGAGAGTGGTCCCTTCAAAATTCTTTGTGGATAAGGACTGAGTCAGGTCTTGGCCCTGCCTCCCGCCCCTTTTCCTCTGGCATCCAGGTGGAGGAACCAAGCAGGAAAAACACATGGACGAAGACATCTCCTAACTTACTAGAGCAGCCAGGCAAGAAGCTTGCACCAGAGCCTTCTGCCCTCGCCAGACTCACTGAGCCAGTCAAAAGCAGGGTGTCCGGGAAGCCCGGCAGCAAGACCAGCGAAGAGCGGAGCAAGTTGAGGGAGGAATGGGCAGTCTGAGAAAGGGAGAACAGAAGGGGCTGTACCCTCAGATGGGGTGGGGTTGGGGCTGGTGGGGGGCTGCAGCCTGGAGGCTAGAGACAGGCCCTAATCTGGGGTGGGTGGCGTGTTGGGGGAAGGAAAGAGAAGGAGGGGCTAGAGCTTGAGATATGAGAGGTAATGGAGGAGGCTGCAGCTATGGGGGCAGGGGAAGGGGAAGAATCGGGAATGGGCAAGGAGAAGAGTAGTGACATGCAGGTGGAGGTGGGCAGCAAGGGTAGGAGTCAGGATCAGATGTGGTGTCCTGGAGGAGGAGCCCAGTTCAGGGAGGAGCCAGGGAGGAAAAGGGCGGCTTCCTCCAGGACCCTGGGACCCTCGTGCTGCCCACTGCTTTCTCTGGCCTTAGGTGGGCAGGGCAGAAACCAGACCGTACTCCTGAAGGCAGGTGGGGAAGACGGCATTCTAGGCTGGCCCTTTTCCTCACCTCCCAACCCAGGACAGATCCCTAAGCTCTCTGACATAACTTCTCTCTTGCCATTGTGAGGCTGGGGTGAAATGAGAGGTAAGAAATGGCTTTGTAACGATTAAAAGGCTGCCTGGTTGCACAGGCCTGCTGTGGCCTTCTGGAGGACAGGGTAGGCACGGATAAAAGAAAACCAAGCCTTACCTGATTGGAAAACATTTTCCGTTCACAGTGCAACGTGGGGTGCCTGCCCCGACTGCCTTATACATGGGCCCCAGCCATGCTTCCAGAGCCTTGTTCTGTGGTGGACGCTTAACGAATGACAAGCAGAGGCCTTGTCTGAGGGAGGCAAGATGTGAAGTCACAACTCAGGTCCCAAGGGGGAGAATCTGTTTAGAGCCTAAGGGGCCACTGTGCTGAAGAAGAAGCCACATAGTTCTGTGACCCCTTGGGCCAGAAGAAGCTATGGGGGCTTGTCTCTGGAAATAAGAGTCTCTGGCAGGGTCTGGACCACACCTGATCCCCCCACGCAAGCCCTACGAGGAAGGAGCAAGATGGATGGTCTCTGGTCCCAGACAGCTGCGGGGGCCAGAGTGGCTTCCAGAGGCTGGGGTGGGCTGGAGCATCTTTCCTTCCTTCCACCCTGGTGGGCAAAGCTAGGCCTTTGAAACCATAGGTGCCCACGGTCATGAACTGCATTCACAAGGGCCTGGTCCCAAGATGCCCCTGCCTCCTTAAGGAGCTGGTAATCCTCCTGGAATGGGACAGGTCTCTGGCAAACAGTATTTACTGTCCCTTTAGGTGACACCTGATGATCCCAAAGAACCAAAAGGTTTTTTATCTTCCATCACGGGTTCGAATGAGAGTGAAGTGCACACAGATGAGGATGAGTCCTGTGAGCCTGAAGGAGGAGCAGCCCCAGGCCAGTGGTTCTTGCCTTGGGAACACCCCCACCAGGGCTAAGGGCTGGCATTTCCCATCTTAGCTTGGTGGGCCACAACCAAAGGTGAGAGGTGGGAATATGGCTGGCCCTAGAAGAGTGTTGTGAAAGGACCAGGGGTTGCCAGGGTAGGGCTGCAACTCATTTTCTCATAAGCCATTCTTTATTCACAGGTGAGGCGTGGCCCTTAGGTGTGAGAGATTCACCAGGCTAATTTTATTCTCTCTTATTCACTCAGTGTCCAACTGCCCAGCTGCTACCAAGTGCCAAGCACCAGGCAGCCATGAGGGGCCTTTCAGGACCTGTTCTGCTTCTGACTGGTTAGGTCATCTCAGAGAAGTCAATGTCCTTGCCTGTCAAATGAAGCAGCATTTCCTGCCCTGCCAGCTTCACTGGGTGGTATGCATCAAAGGAGACTGGAACAGGACAGGGCTGTAAACAGTTCAGTCATTTGACATCGCTGTGGTTATTAACCAGGGTGGGGTCATTGTCCAAGAAGAGAAGGGATGCTCTTTGGGAGGGATGCTTCCGTGGGCTGCATGGGGCCAGGGCCCCCTCCTGGAGATGACTCCTCAGTGTTTTTTGCCTTTAAACACCAGACCCTCCCTGAAAGTTTACCTTCACTTATTATGGGTTCTCTCCACTGCCCACCAGCAAAAGGAGTGGGAGAAGGTAGGGTCAGCACTGTGACCTTCTTTAGCTTCCCCTCCCAAGGCCATCAGTGAACTTTTCTCCACAATTTTCTTTCCAGGTCTCAGTACTAGTCTGGTGACAACAGCATGAGCTCTAGGAGAAAGCCACCCTGAGAGTAGGGCCGGAGCTTCCTCTGACTTCAGCCCTCTAAGGATACCTGCTGCCTGGGACCCATCCATTTCCTGCCCCAAGGGCCACTGTTGGAGAAGTGCTGCTAGGGCTGAATTGAGAGGCCTCAGCCAGCCTGGGTAAGGCCGCTTTCCACTGGGTCTTCACCACCACACCTCAGAAATGTGGGTCTCTGACACTCTCAGCAGAGTGCACCTCTCAGAACCCAGGCTTCAGGGCCTAGCCATCCCCAAGGCTGCCAAATAGGTTTTGTATGTCTTGGGAAAGGCCATTTCCCTCCTGGTCAGTTAGCAGACATCTCTTTGTGAATTACTCCAAGGTGCTGAGCTATCCTTGGAGGGAAGCACCAGAGAGAATGTGTCCCCCAGCTCTCTGAGCAGACCTGGCTGCAGATGCCAGGCCAGGCTGGAGGCCACAAGGGTTCTGTCTACCAAACACCCATTGCCAGCCCATCATGGCACCACAATTTGACATTGATTAGACAAAGAACTTGCCTAGGTGGTTTTCCTGGGTCATGATCCAAATTCTTTGTAATAACTCCCCAAAACAAAGAGTCAAACCTCCCAAAATTCTTTCCCCTTGGTTAGCTGTGGCTGTCTGGCAAGCATAGTGGTCCTCAGGGTGACCTTCATGCCAAAACCAGTCATTCAGAGCCATCCTGAGCATTTTGCCAGATGTGCACTAGTGCTAATTCTGGGGCCCAAGGGAGGCAGGATAAACATATTTTACTCGTTGGCAGATGTGAGGGCAGGGACTGTGCCAACCAGAATGGTGTCTTCACAGATACAAGCACAAGTACACCAGGTTAAGAATGCTATAGGGCCTGATAGGATTCAGATGTTGCCCTAGAGAAACACACAGCCTAGTTGTGAAGATAAGATGGATACATGGGAAAGAGAAATCTAATTCACCAAAACATATAAGGTCATTGCCAAAGAAATGGGGATGGATGGCAGAGGTAGTCAAGGATAGAGAAGGGAGCACAGTTACTAGGAGCTGTGGGAAGGATGGGAGAAGGCTTCCTAAAGGAGGAGTGACTTGAGCCAGGCCTGATGGGTGGGTAGATGGGTGGGTGGGTGGGTGGATGGATGGATAGATGGATGAATGAATGGGTGGGTGGATGGATGAGCAGTTTTAGAGGACAATGATTGGGTATTCCAAGCCATGCAGAAGGTGAGAGGAAAGATACAGAGATAGGAAATCTTTGTTGAGGAACATGGGTACAACCAGAAAGCCTAAGGAAGCCAAGAAGAGGGTTGGGGAATAGGAGAAAAGATCTGTATTAGTTCATTTTCATGCTGCTGATAAAGACATACCCAAGGCTGGGAAGAAAAAGAGGTTTAGTGGACTTAGAGTTCCACATGGCTGGGGAAACCTCAATCATGGCAGAAGGCAAGGAGGAGCAAGTCACATTTTACATGGGTGGTGGCAGGCAAAGAGAGAGCTTGTGCAGGGAAACTCCCATTTTTAAAACTGCCAGATCTTGTGAGACTTATTCACTATTACAAGAACAGCACAGGAAAGACCTGCCCCTATGATTCAATTACCTCCCACCGGGTTTCCCCCATGACATGTGGGAATTGTGGGAGTTACAATTCAAGATGAGATTTGGGGGAGACATAGCCAAACCATATCGAGATCTAACTGGAGAGCTAGGGCCTAGAGTGGACAATGGCCTTCTCTGTCCTTGGGACAGTGCTCTGCTAATTAGCATTTCCACATTTCTCTGCTTCTTCAGCCCTCCTGGAAGCAAAAGCCTGAGCTCCTCCTCCTGGACTTCCTAGAACAGAGTCCTTCTTTCCTGCCGTGTATCCTGTAGTTTAGGAGGAGGAAAGGGCCTTGCCTGTGTCCCTCCCCACACTTCAGAGCGTTGGCTTGCCCTGCTTCTTTGTGCTTGTGTGTTCTCTTCCTGCCTGGACTGAGCTCGTGGGTTGTGAGGCTAGGGAGCGACATCTCTCTGCCTCCCCTACTGCCAAACCTGGCAGCCCTCAACACCCTTCCCTCTGGGCAGTACCCTTGTTCTCCCTTTCCCCACTTTATCTGATAGATCCCTGAGTTCTCTCTTGAGTCACAAGTTCTCATCATGCCTCTCTCCAGCCAGGAAGGTGACTTGGTCAAGTTCTGTAATTTCCAGGATGCCACTGTCCACAGCCCAGCCCATCTCTGACCACCACTTGCTGCCTTGGCCAGTTTCCAAGTCATCTCTGTCTCCCCCTCTCAGCTTGGCAGTCTTTATGCGTGCAGGCATTGTCCTTACCAGACAAATGTTTGGTGACAGTGACATCCCTGGCTCTTTCCCAGAATGCATGTTTTTTTTGTTTTGTTTTGTTTTTTTACTACACTCTCTTTTCTTTTTCTCTACCCATGCTCTGAAACCATAGTATACATACAGGACAATTGTGATTGTAAGTATTCTGCTTCCTACCCCTGATATTTCAGCAAGCTCACTGGTGTAACACTTGGGGCCTTACTCTGATCCTTACACACTCTTGCCACACTACAAAAAGGGATTTTATTTGACTGGTGAGTTTTGGAAAGCCAGTCTACCTCCCACCTCTCCCTTGGGGTCTGGCATCTTCACAGAAACCACGCATTCCACCCTGGCCCTTTGTGCTGCAAGTGTTTCAGGAGCAAACCCATGGCAGCCAGCACTACGTCCTTGCGTGGCCAATGCTGCCTAATCCTGGGATTCATAACCCCACTTGCCTGCAGATACAGCCACATTCACCAACATCAGGCTTTCAGTAATATAAGTGATATGTTGGTCCCCCCATCTTATTTCTCAGTTGGTTCAAGTATTGAGTATAAAATTACAATAATAGCTAACACCTAGCTAAACACTTCATATACATTGTACTTATGTACATTGTACATGTACATTGACTGACTTAATTCTTACAACATCACTATGACATAGGTACTAGTATTAACCCATTTTACAGGTAGGAAACTGAGGCACGGAAAGGTCACATAACTGTTCATGGCAAAAACAGGATTTGGTCTCAGACAGTATGGCCCCAGAGACCACACCCCTGGTCTCAATGCTATATTGCCTCTGAAGAGAAAGGTGTTACTTATTGAATTCCCTCAAATCCCACTATAGTCTCATGTTTCCCATCTAGAATATAAAGCTGTTTCTATTTTTATTTGCTTTTGTTATATCTGTTTTTATCTTCTATGTCTTGTTTAGATATCAAGACCAAAGTTGAAAAGGAAGATTTGATTCTGGAAAAAACAAATATGAAAGAAGAATTCTCTGGAAGACTGGAAGCATGAAAAGTGGGGAGTAGGGGAACAGGGCATTCAGAACAGCCTGCAGACAAGCAAGTGAGGAGAGACAAGCCAGACACTAGGCAGGCCACAACAAAAGAAAAGATGTCTCCCAGGAGAGAGAGGCCGGAACTGTAAGGAACTCAGGAAAGAGGTCCGCCACAACTCCAGCCTGGTTGCCCCTAGCAGGAATCTCTAAGCATGTACTGTGTATGGCAAGGCCTTCAGCCAGAGTTCCACTTTCATCGTACATCAGAGAATCCACACCTGGGAGAAGCCATGTGGGTGTGGGTAGTGTGGCAAGGCCTTCATGCGGAGCTCCCACCTGACCTAGCACAAGAGGGTACACATGGGGAAGAAGCCCTTTGTCTGTGGCACATGTGGCAAGGCCTTCAGTCAGGGACCGAGCCTCGTTGTGCACACAGGGGAGAAGCCACACATGTGCCTGGAGGGTGGCAAGACCTTCAGCTGCAGCTCGTGCTTCCTGGTTCACTTGTAGAGCAACATGGGGGAGAAGCCCTATTGCTGCACCCAGTATGGAAAGGCCTTTGGCCAGGGCTCCCACCTTTCCAGGGCAAGGAAATCAACTCAGAGTTTCGCAAATTCTCTGAGATGACCCAACCAGTCAGAGGCAGAGCATGTCCTAAAAGGTCCCTCATGGTTGCCTAGTGCCTGGTCTCTGGGACCATGCCTGGAAGAAACACCAGCCAACTTCCCCGGCCAGAGCCCAGTGCTGATGGGTCAGGGCTTCAGGTCCAGCACTGAATCCACGTAAGAGCAAGCTGAGCCCTTGTCATCAACCTAGCTCTCAGATTACGGTAGGCTCCTGTAAGGGCCTCCCAGTGTCTTTGGAGAGACAAGATACATACACAGTAAACACACAAATGAGTAAAGGACACTAGGTGACAAGCTGAGATTACAGTGCTAAAGTGTGTGCAGAGATAGCAAGATCAACAGGGAGGGAAAATGGGTGAAGCTTTAGTGGGTCAGCTCTGGGAAAATGGGTTGGCAGTAGGTGAATGAGGGACAGCCCAGGGAGGGGACCAAGCAAACAAGGAATGCCTCCAGGTGGGCCCCAGTGAGGGGAGAGAGTGGCTGTGCAGTCACTAGAAGTGGCAGGCTTGACATACACATGGGGAGGTGAGAAGTTTCAGGACAAAAGCCCCGGTGTGTGGGTGGTACCAACCAAGGCCAAGCCCTGCCCACAGTACTGGGCTTCCTGTACCAGGTTAACTCTGGGTGAGCCACTGAGCATCACTTTCCACACCTGTGCAGGACAGGAGTTGGACATGAGGGGCTTTGAGCTCTTCTCTCTGCCACCTGTGATTTCAGAGCTTTGAAGCCATTGTCAGAATGAGGACTAATAGACGGAGGAGGGAGATGTTGGGAGGATTAAGCTGATGGGAACTCAGGATAGATGGGCAAAGAGGAGGAAAAGGAGACAAGGGAGACCGCGTGGGAGGCAGGTGGGGAAATTCAGCTGGCTCTTCTCAGACTTTGGTACCTACAAGAAGTGACCTTGCGGCCGGGCGCGGTGGCTCAAGCCTGTAATCCCAGCACTTTGGGAGGCCGAGACGGGTGGATCACGAGGTCAGGCGATCGAGACCATCCTGGCTAACACGGTGAAACCCCGTCTCTACTAAAAAAATACAAAAAACTAGCCGGGCGATGTGGCGGGTGCCTGTAGTCCCAGTTACTCGGGAGGGTGAGGCAGGAGAATGGCGGGAACTCGGGAGGCGGAGCTTGCAGTGAGCTGAGACCCGGCCACTGCAGTCCAGCTCGGGCTACAGAGCGAGACTCCATCTCAAAAAAAAAAAAAAAAAAAAAAAAAAGAAAAAGTGACCTTGCTCAGCTGAAGTAGGTCAAAGACGCTTTTTAGTCATTGTCCATTCAGCAATTTACTTAGCACCTTTTATGTAAAAGGCACCTTGCTGGGTGAACTAAGGGGCCCACAGGGAATGAGACCTGGTCCTTCTCTTAACACAATCCAGCAGGGGAAGTAAGACCACCACAAGGCAGAACCTGCTGAGTGGCAGGACAGCTGAGGATAATTGCAGGGAAGTTCAGACGAGGGTGGATGCTTCTTTGATTTGGGTTGGATCTTGAAAAAAGTGGCATTCAAGCCAACCTCAAAACCTGATGGGGAGGAGTTGTGTCTAGAAGAAGGACTTGTCTGGAAAGCATGAAGCATGTTGGGAACAGTGTACTATCTTCGCTTGATAGATGGAAGGCATACCAGTGACACTCTGGGTGCTTGCTAATGTTCATGAATGTGTGAGATGTAAGGTCCAGCAAGTCTGAAACCCTTCCTAGCACTGGCTCCTTTTGCAGTGTGGATGTTTTGTTAAAGAACAGGTCTGTGCTTCCCCCATCACTAAGCAGTGCTTAGCTTAAAATGTCATGCAGCCTGGTCTAGTAAATATACAGTGCAGCTCTCCAGATCCCCTAGTTGCCAGCAATTATCAGTCTGCTGGGACCTGGCAGGAAGGAGAGTTTAATGAAAGGGTGATTTACAGAGGTTGGGGGAGGGGATGGGGAGACACCAGATAGCAGCAAGAACTAGAGCCTCTGCCACTCCTAGCTTGAAGGGGCACAGGAGGAAATGGTGTAGCTAGAGCCATGAAGCTGTGGTTACAGAGGGGCACAGCCACTACCAGAACCATGGTAGCAGACAGAAGTACCCCATCCCATTCTCATGCCTCCCTCTGACATACCAGTGCATCCCACTAGGAAGCCAGAACTAAGGGACCCAGGGTGATGCTGCCCATAGGGATCTCTGCCCCAGGGCAAAGAGGTAGATGATGGATCTGGCATGCAGACAAGAATAACCAGTATGCAGGCCAAGGAGTGGAGAGTCAGAATAACTCTGTGGGGCAGAGACCAGTCTCTACCCAGAGCTGCTTGGCCTCTGGTAGGACGTGGATTTCTCTCATACTAAGTTCTACCTCTGCCACTTCCCTGAATGGTGCAGCTCCTCTAAAATGAGTGGGAGAGTACCCTTGGCCCTTCCCATCTTCCAGCAGACATTAACTTCATTCAGTCCTTGGGATCTCCCAACACCCACCCCCAGAGAAACCTGGTAATTTCAGTTTCTCTGGCTGTACAGGTTATCCCCTGCCGCCCTGCCCTAGAGACAAGATACTGTTGGGCCACGTCTCACAGCAGGAAAGCAAATTAATACTTGTTTTATTTTATATAGTAGTTAAGCACTTACTCTGTGCAGTGCTTTTTTTTTTTTTTTTTTTTTTTTTTTTTGAGACGGAGTCTCGCTCTGTCACCCAGGCTGAAGTGCAGTGGCGCGATCTCGGCTCACTGCAAGCTCCACCTCCCGGGTTTACGCCATTCTCCTGCCTCAGCCTCCCGAGTAGCTGGGACTACAGGCGCCCGCCATCTCGCCCGGCTAGTTTTTTGTATTTTTTAATAGAGACGGGGTTTCACCGTGTAGGCCAGGATGGTCTCGATCTCCTGACCTCGTGATCCACCTGTCTCTGCCTCCCAAAGTGCTGGGATTACAGGCTTGAGCCACCGCGCCCGGCCAGTGCTTTTCTTAATGTGTTTTACTCAATCCTCACTGCATCCCTTAGATTGTTAATACGACCATTTTATAGACAGGGACAGTGAGGCACAGAGAGGTTAAGAAGTTTGCCCATAGGTATGCAGTAAGTGGTAGAGAAGGGACTGGGCTGTGGGCATTGAGTGGCTGCTGAGTCTGGACACCACAGCCAACAGCAGGGATGGACATCGCTCCATCCAATTTACTGTGTCCCTGACACTCCACCTGTAGCCCACACCGAGCCGTGCACAGCTGCAGTGGTCACTTCCCTGGCCACTGTCTCCATCCAGGCAGAGGTGTTTTGGTCCTTTCACCACTTAGTTCTGCTTTGCCCTTATGTCCAAAGCAAAACCCCTTTTACTTTACTTTTGTCCTAGTAAAAAAGTCACTTCCCTTCATTTTCAGGCCTGCAATCCTTAGCCAGGTGTCTGCCCAAGACAACTAGCAGTTTCACACAGATGCTAAGTCTCATGCAAACCCAAGCCAAGAAGTCACACAGCTCTTTTCAGATGCTTATTGTGTAAACACACAAGATTAGCAGTTGCTTTCATGAACATCTGGGTGTCTTGTGCACACCCTACACCTTGCCTTTGTTAAAATAGGCTGTTTTAACAAGGGAAAGTGTCCTGGTGTTTGCCCAAAGAAGGGGGATTTGGCAAGAAATAAGGATTTTCTTATACTTTGGATGGACATTTTTTATTCTTATACTTAAAAAATTATTATACTTTGAAATTTCAACTCCCTGTGATGGATGCCATGCAGCTTGAGCTGACAGATGTTGCAACTGTAATTCACCTCAGGCTTTCCTTGTTGCTGGAAGTCAAGCCAGTGACTGATTCCTAGCACCCCCTCTTTGCCTACCAGTGACTGAAAGATAAAGTATATCTCCTGCTGGAATTGACCTGGAAGTAGCTGGAGACATTTTGAAAGTCAACCTTCCAGTTTGTTAAAAAGCTCTAAAATTGACCCTCTAGTGGTGGGGACTATAGATCCATACCCCAGAGAGGACTAGTTCCTGACTTAACTGGAGGGCTGAACTCATAGCAGTGGGCAGCAACCAGCATTACAATACAGTCCTGTGCTGCTTAACAATGGGGAGTTCTGAAAAAGGCATTGTTAGGTGATTTCACTGTTGCGTGAATATCATAGAGTGTACTCAAACAAACCTAGATAGCATGTCTAAGCACATCCTAGGCTCTGCAGTATAGTCCTAGGCTATATGGATATGGTATACACCCTACTACACCCTAACTATGTGGTACAGCCCACTGCTCTTAGACTACAAGCCTGTACAGCATATTATTGTACTGAATGCTGTAGGCAATTGTAACAAAATGGTATCTGTATATCTAAAAATAACTTAGAAAAGGTACGGTAAAAATATGGTATGAAAGATAAAAAATAGTATGCTTATATAGGACATGTACCATGAACGGAGTTTGCAGGACTGGAAGTTGTCCTGGATGAGTTGGTGAGTGAATGTGAAGGCCTAGGATACTACTGTACACTTCTGTAGACTTTACAAATACTGTACACTCAGAGTACACTAAATTTACTTAAAAATTTTTCTTCAATAAGTTAACCTAATGTAACTTTTTAGTTTATAAACTTTTAAAATTTTCTGACTTTTGTAATAACACTTAGATTAAAACACAAATGCACTGAATAGCTATACAAAAATATTTTATAAGTATTTTTCTATTTTTAAATTATTTACTTCAACTTTTTGTTAAAAACTAAGTCACAAGCATGTTAGCCTAGGCATCCACAGGGTCAGGGATCATCAATATCATCGTCTTCCACCTTCACATCTTGTCCCACTGGAAGGTCTTTAGGGGCAGTAACATGCATGGAGCTGTCGTCTCCTATGATAGCAATACCCCCTTCTGAAATACTCACAAAGTATTTTTTGCCTGGGACTCTTCTTAAGGAGGTGTCCCTCTTTTCAGAAATATGTCTATGGTGGTTTGCTTGCTTTCCTGTTTTCATCATAGACTTGCCAGTAAACAGATAATGCACCATGAACATTACTCTCTATTAATGAAAACCTTTTGGGAGTTAGGGTGCATGTTTTCAATTTTTTTTTTTTTTTTGAGGTAAGAGTCTTGCTCTGTTACCCAGGCTGGAGTGCAGTGGTGCGATCTCAGCTCACTGCAACCTCTGACTCCCAGGTTCAAGTGATTCTCCTGCCTCAACCTCCCTAGTAGCTGAGATTGCAGGCGCATGCCACCACACCCAGCTAATTTTTTTTATTTTTTATTTTTAGTAAAGATGGGGTTTCACCATGTCAGTGAGGCTGGTCTCGAACTCCTGACCTCGTGATCTGCCCACCATGGCCTCCCAAAGTGCTGGGATTACAGGCATGAGCCACTGCGCCCGGCCCAAACTTTTTTAGGAGTTTCTTGAGGTCTGCAAAAGCTTCTGCTAATCTCCCTACTGTGAATTTTCCTGATGGTGGTTTTCTGCAGTTTCCTTTACTCTTGCCTCTTCTTCAGCTGTGTCCCTGTTCCATTTCTAACATTAGTCAATTCCTCAGGAACCACCTCTAGGAGCTCCTCAGTGTCATCCTCATTCACACCTAGGTTAAAGCTGTTTCCCATCCCAACCACAGACTTGTGAATTTTTGCAACCTGGTCATCCGTGGCAAATCCTTTGAAGTCATGAACAAACCTCAAGTGTCTTCTTCCAGATGCCATTCATACACATATTGGTGACATCATCCTAAGCCCAAGCAAGGTTCTTGATGCAGTCTTAGATGCTGTCATCCTCCCAGAATTGCATCAGCGTCTTCTCAGTGTCTCCCTCAGATAACAGCAGCAACAGCCTGGGGAAACGTCCTCCTTAGGTAGTGGGCCTTCAGAACTGCTATAACTCCTTGATCCACTGGTTGGATCAAAGAGGTGATGCTTAAAGGGAGAAACACCAGTTTGATATTAAGACAAAGATCACCTAAAGGATGTACAGGAGCATTATCAACAAAAAGCAAAATCTTGAAAGGTATGTTATTCTCCAAACAGTACTCCATTTCACTGAAATAGCAATTCAGGAGGGCATCTTGGAAGAGAAGCTGGGTCATCCATGACTTGTTATTGCTCCTGTAGTACACTGGCAGTGTGTGCTTACTGATATGCTTGAAGGCCCTGGGGTTCTCACTGTGCCAAATCACAAAGAGTTTCAATTTGTGGCCAACAACATTGCCCCCAAACACTGTTATCCAGTCCTTCAAAGCCTTGAAACCTGCCATTGACTTGGCCTCCTTATGGATGAAAGTCCTTTCAGGCATCTGTTTCCAGAATAGGAGGTTTGATCCATATTAAACATTTGCTCTGGGAAGTAATTTTCCTCCACAATCAACTTACCTAGAGTTTCCAAAAATTCTTCAGCTGCCTTCACATCAGTACTCATAAACTTACCACTCACTTTCACAATTGTGTAATGAATAAAAATTCTTGAATCGTTTAAACCACCCAGAGCTAGCAATAAATTCAACAATATAGTCAGGTCCAGCCTTTTCTATCAACATAACAAACAAGCTTTTTGCTTTAGCTGTGATTGTCATGGTGCTGAGAGGAACATGCTTCTGTGTCTGGTCTTCAATCTAGGTCATTAGAAGTTTATCCATATCTGATATTGGCCCATTGTCAAATTATTAGTCTCATTGCCTTCAATGAAGCAGATCCTTTAATAGCTTCTATCACTTTGCTCTTGTACTTTAGGATGGCAGCTATGGTAAAATGGGACATGCCTGACTGGTGAGCAATAACCATCCCTGATTTTCCACCTTCACAGTCCTTAATCACTTCTAATTTTGTTTCCAGGTCAATTACTCAACACGGCCTCTTACTGGCAAAATTAGCCATGGATTTTGAATGCTTAGGGGACATGATGAACAAAACATGAGATTAAATCAAGCACAAGAGGAAATGATGCAGTCAAGAGATGTGGTAAACATGATATATGAGGTGGCAGCTGGACAAACACAGCATACTGTTTTACAGTAAACTTTGAAAAAAAAGAAGCGGAAGGAGCACACTTTGAAATAACAATGAAAAGTACAGTAAATACATAAACCAGTAGCACAGTCTTTATTATCAAGTATTACACACTGTACATAACTGCATGTGCTGTCCTTTTATATAACTGGCAGCACGGTCGGCTTGTTTACAACAGCATCGCCACAAACATGTGAGTACTGCATTGTGCTACCACGTTACGACAGCTGCAGAGTCACTAGGCCACAGGAATTTCCCAGCTCCATTACAACCTTGTAAGACTACCATCAAATATGTGGTCTGTTGTAAACATCATTATGTGACACATGACTGCACATACTGAGACATACTGCATTCCTATTATATTTTTCCTTTAGTCTAAAGGTAATAAATCTTTTTGTGTAAGTGGCAGATGATTAGGATATTACTTTTTAATTTTATACACACACATGATCTGTTTTATTTCCTTGTAAGGAAAAGTCAAGCTATATGGTCTAGAGAGAAGAGAACAGGCCCTAAGACTAGGATCTCAGCCCTGAGCAGCTAGCGACTGACGATGAGAGAGAAGGATAATTTTAAAGACACCCTTCTAGCATGTCTAATGGTCAAGGACTGCGATGTTTCTGACAGAACACTTCTGTTCTGAGAGGCTCAGACTCCTTAGCCCTATGAACAGGGTTTAATACTTCATCTTGTTAACTCTGGTCTGCAGTTCTGGTCTGGTAGGGTTCCTTTGATTGATGACTCTATCATCCTATGTATCCTTCGCTGTTTTGGTCATTCCTAAAGGCAGCCTACATTTGAATGAGGATATGACATTCTAAATTTTAGTACTGCTCACAGTGGGCCTTCTAAGCTGCCCAACTCTAGCACATTAAAGCTTTGAAATAACATTGAAAAGTACAGTAAGCTTTAATGTGCCGGAGTTATGTTGGAAAAATTACAAATCTTCAAAGCAGGTGGGATCTTGCAAGATTATCAGATTAAGAGTTTATTGATACAAGGAATTTCTCAATGAATTAATATTTAATCAACTTTGTAGAAATGAAGAGCTCCTCGGTTTCCTGTCAATCAAACCGGAAGACAGGACCTGGCATCTACCTCTTGGAACTCCAAATCTGACTGGAGGCACACATACAAAAATAAGGCAAGTGAATAAAACACCATACAAGCAGAGTGAGTTTGTGGACCCAGATTTCCAGCAGTGAAGAGTCCATGACCTCTCACATACTTCCTAGTATTTATGAGATGCTGACCTGGGTGAAGGCAAGCATATAACATGACCATTCAACTCTGCCCCATTAACAGTGAGCCCTAACCCAAGTAGCCAGCTGAGGTTTCTTCCGGGCATGAGTTGCCTGATGGAGAATAAGATGGGAGCTCTGGCCAAAGGCTCTTCCACACTCATTACACTTATAGGGTTTCTCCCCTGTGTGAATTCTCTGATGCACAATAAGGTATGAGCTACAACTGAAAGCTTTGCTGCATTCATTACACTCAAATGGCTTCTCCCCCGTGTGGATCCTCTGATGGACAGTGAGGCCTGAACTCCGGCTGAAGGCTTTCCCACACTCACCACATTCAAAAGATTTCTCCCCAGTGTGGATGCCCTGATGAACTATGAGATTTGAGCTCTGGCTGAAGGTCTTCCCACATTCCTGGCATTCATAGGGTTTCTCACCAGTGTGGATCCTCTGATGTCGTATGAGGTGTGACCTCTGTCTGAAGCCTTTTCCGCATTCATTACATAGGAAAGGTTTCTCCCCTGTGTGGATTCTTTGGTGCACGATGAGGTTTGCACTCTGACCAAAGGCTTTTCCACACTCTTTACAGATAAAGGGTTTCTCTCCTGGGTAGTTTTGTTGCCCTCTTTCCTCGTCAAGGGCACTCCTGTCTCTGAAGGCAACACCTCTGGAAACTCTCTTCCTTCTCCTCGCTCTGGGTCCTGTCTGGCTTCCCTGATGCCTCTTTGCATTTCCTTTCCCCTCTAGGGCTTCTCTAAACCTGGCTGCCAGAGGGGCTACATTCTGAAGCCTTTCATAAGTTGTGATTTGTATTTTGACTTCTGAAACTGGCCCCTTGTTCTCCCTGTGAATTCTCGAATGTGAAATACTTTTTGAGCCTAGATTAAAGAAGTTATCAAATTCTTTACCTTTCTGGCTTTCCTTCTCTAGGGAGATTTTTACATCCTTGATTTCTGCTGGCTTTATACTTCTAGTCCTCATCCTCAGCATCTCCCTGGAAGGATCTCTCTGAGGAATATTCAAACTGTCTTCCCAATTTTTGAGTGCTCCAATCTTGAATTCTTGGGAATCATTATTCCAGAGTGCTCTGGAGGTGGTTCAGTGTATCTCTGTTTCTTCTGATACTTCCTGCTTTGGAACCGACTCCTTGATATCTGATTTGGTTTCATAATCTAACAAAAGATACAGAAAATGGAAATGTCACCTGTTTCCTATGGTGGAGACAAAACATCTTTAAGTGATACTAACGTATACTCTAGACATTTGTGATGCTTACATATCGATAGCACATGTACACTCCTAATGTGACTGCAAAAGGTCAGCAGACAGCCAGGAAGGGCAGAGGGGAGAGGCAGCAATGTCTGGCATTCAGAGATACTGCAAAGGATGAAAATGTTCCTTTTCCTCAGCATGACGCTCTGGTGGGTTATAAAGCTCTCAATGTGGGACAGGGAATGCCTGATTCCATGGACTGCTCACACCTTTCCTTATCCATGTTCTTGTGTTTCTGAGCCAAGCTACACCACAAAGTGCTGGACAACCTTTGGGAGTGCCGCTTGGTTCTCACACAGCCAAGGTGGAGCTCAGGAGGCTGTCCTGTATTACAGGGAACTCAAGAAGTACAGACCTGAGGGAAAGTTTTCATATTTCTGCTGAAAGTGAGCTTGGAAAGCGCCTTCTGGGCTTTTTTTCCCCTTCCTTTTCCCATTTCTTATGCATCATTTCCTTCCCCTCACTTCTCCTGTTCCCTTCTGCTTTCTTCCTCTTACCATTTCTCCCTTTTTCTTCCTCAACACCTGTCATCCTTTCCACTCCTCCTCTAATCTCTATTTTTGCTTTAAAACTCTTCTCTTGGCTCATGCCAGTAATCCTAGCATTTTGGGAGGCCAAGGCAGGAGGATCACTTGAAGTCAGTAATTCAAGATCTGCCTGGGCAACATAGCAAGACTCCAACTCTACAAAAAATAATAAAAATTAATCATGCACGGTGGTGTGTGCCTGTGGTCCCAGCTACTTGGGAAGCTGAGGTGGGAGGATCACTTGAGCCTACGAGTTCAAGTCTGCAATGAGCTGTGATTGAATCACTGCATTCCAGCCTGGGCAACAGAGCAAGATTTCTCTCTACAAAAAAAAAAAAAAACTCTTTTCTTATTCCTATTTTGGAATAAACTCTCATAACCTCTAATTCTCTATCCCATCATCACTGAGGTCGGCCCTATACTTGCTGAAGAGAGCCACTCGCCCACTTAACAATTTGTTCAGGCATGGTAAGCCTCAGAATTTGGGGAGACTCTCAAATATAGTATATCCTCCTCTTGAGTTCTCACGGCAGTGAAGATGTACTTCGCAACTGTCCAGAGCTGACTGAAAAGTATCTTATACCAAAGTGTAAAGACCCTCAGGGCTATCCATGCTGTAAAATCCCTGAAGCTGCAGACCCTCCCCAGCACTGAGAGCCAGCAGAGACCCCACTGCCTCTGCAAAGCAGGCAACCCTGAATGGCAAGGGTGACAGGGGCTGTATTCAGGTCATCCCCACCAAATTCTAGCTTCCAGTTCCAGTTTCACAACAGGTGCCAAATGGGGCCTAGGTAAGGAGCTGCTGCCACCAGATAGAAATAGAAACTCCAGGCTTAATTCTAAGGCTGTTGCCTCTGACTTCTCTTCAGCAACCCTGATCCAGGTTCTCTAAGGGTGCCCTATGGGAACTAAGCTAAACCCCAGAGGAGAAATGCTACTTCCTCTGGGTCAGCAGACAAGTGGGTACCAAATCACCTTCAACTCCCATGTCTAAGAGTCTGGGATGAAGAGGAGAGTTGACATTCTGCCTTCATTTCAGATTAGACACTGGATGTGGTGCAGTAAAGGAACCTGCCCATATTCCATGGCAGGCACGTAGGGAGCAGAGCTGGGCCCAGACTCCAGGCCTTCTCCTTCCTGGAGATCTTCATAATAAACACCCTCAAATCTCCATCATGCGACTGTCCCACTTAGCAAGACCCTAAGGCATCCTGGCACCCCACCCCTTTGCCCATGTCTGCTCCTTGCCTCAATATTAGTAGGGGCCATATCAGTCAACAAGCCTCAAAAAATCAAGAGCAGCCCTATCTCAAGCTGTGGAGGACTGTGAAATCAAGGAAGAGGAAGAGAAAAATTGGAGACTAAACTTCATTATAGGAACAGGAGTCCCTGTCCTCTTTCCCCAGGGAATGGTGAGGATGGGAAGGAGATCAAGACAACTCTCTCAAGTTTTCATCCAGGTTAACAAAAAGTATTAGCTAGCCAAGACTTGCCTGTCCCCCAGGAACTAAAAGTCCAGTGGGGTGACAGTTGTGTAAAGAGATAATTAAAGTACAAGTTGAATTGAGGTAAGAGAAGGCTGGTGAGGAAAAGACAACTTATGGCTCAAGAGGGCTTGACAGCAATTAACTAAGACTTCCTGGGAGGTGGCATTTCAGTTGGGTCTTGAAAGGAGCTAGGATTTCAAAGGGTAGGAAGCTTGGAGGTTAGGCATGGAGGTTTTCTTCCAGGTAAAGAAAGCAAGATGGGCAAAGGCACAATAATGGAAAAGCAGAGATTGTTGGGAGAAGTCTGTCAATGTCATTTGGAGTATAGTGGGAAGCAAAGCTGGAAAGGGAAACCAAAGTCAAATCAGGTAGGGCCTGGAATGCCACACTAAAACCTTCACACTTTATTTAAAAGGTCTAGAATTTACATAGGGATATTTTCTCTGGTGTCTGAGCAACAGAGATCCCAGAGATTGTTACTGGTGCTTTAAGGGGTTTTAGGCTATTGTTCACCTCCTGCAAGTCAAGTGTTCCCTGGCCTATTGACAACAGGTCTGTCTGGAGATAACTCCCACCCCCTGCTACTCTGGCTTGGGTCTTCACCTAGCCCCAGGCATCCCTGTAGTCCTTCTTCTCCTTTACTGTCCCTGGTCCTGCTACTAGGAAAAAGGTTTCCGTTATTGTGATGATTGTAAACATTACCCTCACTCTGTTGAGGGCCTGCCCTGGGACACCTCCTGAACTTCTGTGGCTCCTGGACAGGCAGGGAGTGGTCAACTAAGGAGAAAGACACCAGAAACTACTGTTGACAAACAGAAATGCCAGCTGGGTCCCCCAGCATAATTGGCCCAGCTATCCAAGGCCAGGCCTTGACTCCCAAGTTCTAAGAAGACAGCCTGAGGCCAAAACTGCTGGATGTCTGCCAAAACCTTGCTTAGCAGAAGACCTTTTTTTTTTTTTTTGAGACGGAGTCTCGCTCTGTCGCCCAGGCTGGAGTGCAGTGGCCAGATCTCAGCTCACTGCAAGCTCCGCCTCCCGGGTTCATGCCATTCTCCTGCCTCAGCCTCCCGCTGAGTAGCTGGGACTACAGGCGCCGGCCACCTCGCCCGGCTAGTTTTTTTGTATTTTTTAGTAGAGACGGGGTTTCACCATGTTAGCCAGGATGGTCTCGATCTCCTGATCTCGTGATCCGCCCGTCTCGGCCTCCCAAAGTGCTGGGATTACAGGCTTGAGCCACCGCGCCCGGCCAACCTCTTTTCTTTTTAATGAAATCTGGCAATCTTTTATAAATTCTAGGATGTAAAATCCAGAGCTGCTCTGGTGAACACATAAGCAGTGGGCCCCAGATCTACCTGCTTAGCTGCCTGTCAGTCCTGCCAGTGGGTCCCAAGAGCATCATTGCTGGACAAGGTGATGGCTCATGTCTCTTCTCGACCTCATTTTCTCTATGACTACTAAAAATTCTAAAAACAAAAAACCTGACTCTGGGAAGACAGAACCTTCGCATATCTTCTCTAACGACATGCACTGGGCCTGACAGGCAGGAAGCCCCAGAGTACAGCAGACAGGGATTTTCTTTTCTTCATCTCCACTGATGGAGCTTGTTTTGGTTCCTACTCCTACTAAATATAAGGAGCCAAGGGACAGGTGACTGTGGGAAGCTGGCACTGTCGCTACCACCAGAGATGAGGGAAATGAGGAGGGCTGAGGGAAAAATCCAGAACATTTAGGGGAGGAAATCATTGGCTCTAAAATTTCTTAATATTTAGGCAAATTTAGAAAAAGCACAAGAAAAAAATAGAAAGTTGGTCTCATCAGTTCTCCCATTTTTGCTTTTCAAGTTCCTACCAGCAGTGGCTTTTTCTATGTCCAGTGTTTATGTGGTTAGAAATGTTATTGTTGGCCAGGTGCAGTGGCTCATGCCTGTAATTCCAGCACTTTGGGAGGTCAAGGCAAGCAGATCACGACATCAGCAGATCAAGACCATCCTGGCTAACACAGTGAAACCCCGTCATAAGATACAAAAAATTAGCCAGGCATGGTGGCGGGCGCCTGTAGTCCCAGCTACTCGGGAGGCTGAGGCAGGAGAATGGCGTGAACCCAGGAGACAGAGTTTGCAGTGAGCCAAGATCATGTCACTGCATTCCACCCTGGGCCTCAGAGCGAGGCTCCGTTTCAAAGAAAACAAAACAAACAAAAAAAGAAATGTTACTGTTATGTTCCCTCCCAAGTGATGAGAGGCCTCTCATGGCATGTGACTTCTGTAGTGTGTGGAGATCAACCTGTGGAAGGAGAATGAAGATACTGAAGAGGTCTTGATTAAGAACACCTCTCAAAGGAGCGGGTGTCTCCCTTGCTCACAGCCATGTCTCCCACTGGAGCCCTGGATCCCATTCTTCCAGATCCCTCAGAAAACTCCACTAATTATCCCTTCCTCTCTGCCCTGCACCACCAGCCTCTTACTGTCTCCTGAGTCTTTCCTGGTTGCCTATAACCATACTCAAACCTCACGCACTCTAAAAACAACCCTCTCTTGACACTTGTTTCTCTCAAGCTCAGGCCACATGTCTTCTCTTCTCATCCAAACCTTAGAAGAAAAAAAAACAACAACTTAAGTACTTCATCTTTCGGGCACTCCTCAACTCACTGCACACAGTCTGTAGTCCCGACCACTCTACAGAAACAATCTGAAGATGCAAGCGCTTTCTTTCCTAATCGTCAAATCTAAGGGTTGCTTTTCAGTTCTCCCTATCTGACTCTTATGTAGTATATAAACCACTATGTTCCCCCAAACTGCTTTACTGACTCCTATATTCTTGAATGACAGTGTTCCTGGGACTCTCTCTTAACCAATTTCTTCCTCTCCCTCTAGACCTAAGTCAGAGGTTAAAGACTCATGCCTCAGGGACCAGGCAGGGAATATAAAAGAATGAAATGAATGGGACTATATTAAACAACAAGGAGGAGGGAGATGAACGGGAGTGTACATGCCCCTCTAAAGGGGCGCCTCCTGCTCACTCTAGCCTAATGCCTTACAAGAATGTGAGCCAAGTGTTGCCAAATCTTCCAGCCTTCCAAGAAACACCACAAATCTAGATTTTTACATAGCATCTAATGATGAAAAGCTGGCGACTAATTCAATTTTTCAAACTACTGTTCAGGATAAACAAAGCACATCAGTGAATCTGATCTGGCCCATGGGCATCTAGTTTGTGGTCTCTGCCCTAAGTTCTGCCATGCACTCTTTGGGTCATAACCATCACCTAGTAGTTATGATTTCCAAATCTCACATCTGATCAACTTTTTCTTTAGCCCCAAAGACATCAGCCAATATCTTCTGTAACGTGACATCACTGATCATGTTCAAAGCTGAGCTGATCATCTTTCTTCTAAAGTGTCCCACTGTTCCTCTTACGTTCTCCTCTAACAATACCATCATCCATCCTGTCACAAGCAAGAAACCTGAGACAGTCCTTCCCTTCTCTCTCTCCCTTACTCTTCAAAGTCATCTTTGAGAAGAAGAGCTGGTAACACAGCCTGAAAAAAGCCTCAGGGCTTGGATTTCCATGCTGGTTCTGCCACTTATGGGCTGTTTGCGCTTAGGCAGATTAACCCCTCTCATTTCTTCTTGATGGGAATAATAGTACCTACCTCATAGGGCTGCTGTCAGGATTAAATGAAACAAGCATCTAGAACAGT
The DNA here is from genome assembly GCF_002776525.5 of Piliocolobus tephrosceles. Lineage (NCBI taxonomy): Eukaryota > Metazoa > Chordata > Mammalia > Primates > Cercopithecidae > Piliocolobus > Piliocolobus tephrosceles. Next base: position 91,970,555 of record NC_045435.1, on the reverse strand, counting down.
GTCTGGCCCACGCTAAGCACTACACAAGCACTTGCTATTATTTTGCCTCTTTAATGCTCCTTAAATCTACACAGTTCAGACATTCAAACTTATGGGACACTTATGACTGCCACCTGCACCTACACTACTTTCCTCCCGCCCGCATCCCATTTCTAGTCCCCAGTTCACCCTAACAACAAGACCCTCAAGCAGCTGACGAGCGACTTTCCCCTTACATCAAGTGCACAGTAAACCCAAGCGCCGGGGCCGCGGGGATTCCCGCCCGCCACTCCCGCCAGCCGCCCCGCCGCCAGCGCAGCCCGCAGCCCGCAGCCCCGGCAAGCCTAGGCCCCCTCGGCCCCGGTCTCGTTCGCTCACCAGAGGCCACGGGGACCCCAGCCCCGCAGACTAACGAAACACCGCCACCGCGACGCGCGTGCCCTCAAAGTCCTCCAGCGAGCTTAAGTACCCAGGGAAGATGGGCCGCCCCGGAAGTGCTGCCGGCCGCCTTGCAGGCCCCCTCGCCGACCGCTCTAGGAAACTCGGAGGTCTTCTGACGTCGATGCCTCCTTACCGGTCTCCTACATCTGACCTATCTAATCCAATTAAAAGTCTGCAATGTGTTTGGGGGTGGGAGAACAATTTACCATCCACAGAAAGGCCTCAGAGAATGTTGGAGAAAAAATTAAAGTCTTAGATATTGATGTGTTTAACTTTTACTTCTTTTACAGTGTAAAAGTGTCTCTTTACAACTCCTTTTTTTTTTTTTTTTGAGAGGTGCTTATAGAAGATACGATTCAGGTTAGAAGATTCAAGTTAGAAAATTCAGGTTGTCTCTCTAGTCAGTGCTCTCCGACCCGTTGCAGTAGGAGTGGGATGGAACTGCTGAGGTAGGAGAAAGGACGTGACTCCAGAGGTGGGGTCGGACAATCGACCAGATTGAGGACTAACTGAAACAGAGCCAGGTGGAAGCGGCTTTCAATCAGACTCACCCACCAGTGTGCCATGTCAATTTATCATTGCCATGGCAACACCCGGGAGTTCCTGCACCTTTCCATGACAGTAACCCAATGACCCCAAAGTACTACTCCTTCCCTAGAAAGTTCTGCATAAGCCACCTCTTAATCTGCATGCGATTAAAAATGGGTATAAATATGAATGCAAAACTGCCCTGAGCTGCTACTCTCTGCCTACAGGATAGCCCTCCTCTGCAGTAGCAGTTACAGTGCTGTAACACCGCCTCTTCAAAGGTGTTTTTTTCTTCTACCTCTGCCTTGTCTTTGAAGTCTTTCCTGGGCAAAGCCAGAAACCCTCCTGGGCTAAGCTCCACTTTGGGGCTTGCTTGCCTGGCATCACTGTGAAGCTACTTGAGATGTCAAGTAAAAAATAAACTCGGACATAGATAAGACAAGCTTTATGCAAAAGGACAATTGCAAATGGGAGACAGGCACTACTACAATAGGGAGAGGAGGACTATTGCAATAGAGAGAATGCTCAGACCTTAAGATCCACAAACATCTTGTCAACCCAAATAACAGACAGACTCTGTAAAGATAATGCGTTTATTCAAGCATGCACAGGGGACTCACAAATCCAGACTATGGGGGCTATGCGGATCATTGGCATAGAGGTTGTGTAGCGGGGTTGATAACAAATTAGAGAGACCGATGGGGGTGAGAAAGATATTTATTATTTAGGTGCACCGGCCCAGTCAGATTAACATCCAAAGGACTGAGCCCTGAACAAAGACTTAAGTTACCTTTTAAGCATTTCGTGGGGTGGGAGAAAATCTGTGCAGGGAAAAACATATTACAGAAGCAAAAAACAAAGATAGTTATTCAATTAATTGAGACCTGCATTACATCAGTTGAAGCAAGGGAAAGTTTTTAAACACAAAAAGGAAACATAGGTAATTTGTTTTGAAACAAAGAGAATATTGGTTGCAAGACTAGTCACAGGAGTTGATGGCAGTTTATTAACAGAGAGAGTGTGTCAAGCAAGTGTCTTTGTGCATCCAGGTAGCTTCCTTTTACTCACGTAGCAAGCTGCAGCTTAGAAAGCTCTTGTCAGAAGTTCTCATTATGGACATCCATGTGTAGAAAGTTCTTGTAACAGTTCATAACATAGGCGTGTGTGCATGAGGTCCCTCCCTTCTTAACCTCCTGGTTTTATTTATTTATTATTTTTTGTTAGGGCTTGACACAAGTGACTCCATTTTGATTTTGACAACTTTCACAATCTCAAAGGTCAGGCAGAAAAGAATTTTATGCAGAACTTTCTAGGGAAGGAGTAGTACTTTTGGGTCATTGGGTCATTGCCGTGGAAAGGTGTGGTAACTCCTGGGTGTTGCCATGGCAATGGTAAATTGACGTGACACACTGGTGGGTATGTCTGATAGATAAATAAGGTTAGAGCAGACTGGTGTAAGGGAATGAATAAGCTGGTGTCATAATTGGACAGTTAATCAGGAAATGTCTTTCCTTGAAGTCAGCTATTACCAGTGACCACATAAGCCAGAGTTCTTCAGAGAACCAGAGCCAATAGGATATATAGATATGTAAGAGGGATTTATTAAGGAAATTGACTCACATGATTATACAGGCTGAGAAATCCCATGTTATGCCATCTGCAAGCTGGAGAACCAGGGAAACTAGTGGCATAGCTCCGTCCAAGTCTGAAGGCCTGAGAACTGAGAGGGCCACTGGTGCAAGTCCCAGAGTCTGAAGGCTGAATAGCCTGGAGTTCTAATGTCCTAGTGTTGCTGGAGGGCTTAGAAGGGTCTCCAGATGCCGGTGAGACCATAACTCCAGCTGGTTTCCAGCTTCTTGACACCATTGCAAGAAAGAATTCAGGGACAAGTCAGAATGAAGCAAAAGGCAAGAAGCTTTTATTGTAAAACTAAAGTACACACTTAAGAGATACGTGTGGGCATGCTCATGAGAATGAGTCATGCACAATGAGTTTCTAATTTTATGGTATTTCTTTAATTATGGGGTGGAATAATCATTTAGTATTTTGGAAAAGGAAGGGATTTCAGGGACTCCTCCCAACACTCTATTCCCTCTATTACCACCCCCTTTCTCCCTTATTTGGGTTTGCCAAGAAGAGTCACGGACATGTCACCCTGACCAGGGTTTTGGCCGTTTTCTCTCCCTTATTTTGAGTTTTCTGTTATCCTGTGGTTTCTTTGCCTAGTTCTTATTTTAGCTGTTATTCAGGTTTTTCCATACTCCTGTGACTACCCAGTGCTATTCCTGTCTCACAGGTCCAGGAGAAGATGGGTGTCCCAGCTCCAGGAGAGAGACAGTGAATTCACTCTCTCTTTTTGTTCTACCTGGGCTCTCAGCCCTTTGGATGGTGCACACCCATGTTGTGTGAGGGCACATTTTCCTTACTCAGAACACAGATTCAAATGCCAATCTCTTCCAGAAACACTCACAGACATACCTCCAAAATAGTGCTTTACCAGTTATCTGGGTATTCCTTAACCCAGTCAAGTTGACACCTAAAATTAACCATCCCATGTTCTTATAATAAGGAGGGATTGTTCTACATCTTGTTGCTGGCTCAGGTCAAAGATAGGTCAAAACTTAAGGACCTAGGGGAGGGAAAAGAGCTTAACTAAATACTTGGTCAAGTTAAATTAGCAGGTATTCTGTCCAAATTGGTCATAGGTACAAACAGTTCAATTAATCACTTGTAAAGCAAGTCATCTGGAGGGTCTGTGTCTAGACAAACAAGGGGGTGGGGCTATCTGTGAGTCTCATCTAAGTCATATGGGGAAGGATGGCTCTTTGCAGGAAGTCATTTCCTAGAGCACTAAAAGGTGTGGGGATTTTTAATTGTTACTGTTTTCCAGCAGAGTGAACTCAGTTAAAGTTTAACATTATCAGACTCTTGGGGAAAATTAGGCTATCTATTCTTTGTTGGCTGTGATAGGGTTCATGACACACTGTCATAAAATATGGCATCTTGCCATTTGAGAAAACAGCAGAAGCAAGATGGTCTGTCTGACCTTCTCCCATGATTCTCCCCTGAATCAGGCCATAAAACCTTCCCTTAAAAGGCTGAGTGTAGTAGCTCACTTATGCCTGTAATCCCAGCATGTTGGGAGGCCAAGGCAGGTGGATCACCTGAGGTCAGGAGTTCAGGACAAGCCTGGTCAACATGGCAAAACCCTCTCTCTACTAAAAATACAAAAATTAGCCAGATGTGGTGGTGCGCACCTGTAATCCCAGCTACTCAGGAGGCTGAGGCGGAGAATAGCTTGAACCCAGGAGGCGGAGGTTGCAGTGAGCCAAGGTCATGCCATTGCACTGTAGTCTGGGCAATAAGAGTGAAACTCCAACTAGAAAATAATAATAATATTAATATCCTTTCTTGTAAAATATAGTAATTAAAAAATTAATCCTATATCACAAACCCTTGTAGCAGAAAACATCTCCCCATATATATGATCACTGTACCTAGGGTGGACACTTTCCTCCTCTTACTTTCAGGAGCACCCTACTTTGTCTATGGAAGAGTTATACTTTCACTACTTTCACAACAGCTCACCAGCAATGGACCCAAACCAAGACAAAATCTGTGAATTGCCAGAAAAAGAATTCAGACATTCGACTATTAAGCCAATCAAGGAGGCATCAGAGAAAGGTGAGGTCCAATTTTTAAAAAATTAAAAAATGATACAGTATATGAAGGGGAAAATCTCCAGTGACATAGATAGCATAAATAAAAATTACAACTTCTGGAAATCAAGGACACTCTTAGAGAATTGGAAATGCTCTGGAAAGTCTCAGCAATAGAATCAAACAAGTAGAAAAAGAACATCAGAGCTCAAAGACAAGGATTTCAAATTAACCCAGTTCGTCAAAGGCAAAGAAAAGAGAATTTTAAAAAATGAGCAAGGCCGGGCGCGGTGGCTCAACCCTGTAATCCCAGCACTTTGGGAGGCCAAGACGGGCAGATCATGAGGTCAGGAGATCGAGACCATCCTGGCTAACACGGTGAAACCCCGTCTCTACTAAAAAATACAAAAAACTAGCCGGGCGAGGTGGCGGGTGCCTGTAGTCCCAGCTACTCAGGAGGTTGAGGCAGGAGAATGCGTAAACCCGGGAGGCGGAGCTTGCAGTGAGCCGAGATCCATCCACTGCACTCCAGCCTGGGCGACAGAGCGAGACTCTGTCTCAAAAAAAAAAAAAAAATGAGCAAAACTTCTAAGAAATTTGAGATCATGTCAGATGACCAAACCTCAGAATAATTGGTGTTCCCAAGGAAAAAGAAAAATCTAAAAGCTTGGGAAACATATTTGAGGTAATAATTGAGGAAAACTTTCCCGGCCTCGCTAGAGAAGACATCCAAATACATGAAGCTCAAAGAACACCTGGGAAATTCATTGCAAAAAGGTCATTGCCTAGGCACACACTCCTCTGGTTATCTAAAGTCAAGACTAAGGAAAGAATCTTAAGAGCTGTGAGACAAAAGCATCGGGAACCTATAAAGGAAACCCTATCAGATTAACAGCAGATTTCTGAGCAGAAACCCTACAAGCTATAAGGGATTGGGGTCCTATGTTTAATCTCCTAAACAAAACAATTATCAGGCAAGAATTTTGTATACAGTGAAACTTAACTTCAGAAATGAAGGAAAGATACAATCTTTTTCACACAAACAAATGCTGAGAGAATTCACCACTACTACCTAGCCAGCACTACAAAAACTGCTAAAAGGAGCTCTAAATCTTGAAACAAATCCTTGAAATACTCCAAAATAGAGTCTCCTTAAAGCACAAATCTCACAGTACTTATAAAATAACAACATGATGAAAAAAAAAGCAAGTTATTCAGGCAACAAATAGCACAGTGAATAGAATAGTACCTCGGATCTTAATACTAACATTGAATGTAAATGACCTAAATGCTCCATTTAAAATATACAGAATGGCAGAATGAAGACGAATTCACCAAGCATCTGCTGTCTTCAAGAGACTCACCTGACACATAAGGACTCACATAAACTTAAGGTAAAGGGATGGAAAAAGATATTCCATGCAAATGTACATCAAAAGCAAGCAGAAGTAGCTAGTCTTATATCAGACGAAACAAACTTCAAAACAACAGCAATTTAAAAAGACAAATAGGAATATTATATAATGATAAAAGGACTAGTCCAATGGGAAAATATCACAATCCTAAATATATATACATTGGCACTCCAAAATTTATAAAACAATGACTACTAGATCTAAAACATGAGATAGATAGCAACACAATAATAGTGGGATTACTTCAATTCTCCACTGACAGCACGAGACAGGTTATCAAGACAGAAAGTCAACAAAGAAACAATGGACTCAAGCTATACCCTAGAACAAATGAACTTAACAGATATTGACAGATACCCAACAACTGCAGAATATACATTCTATTCATCAGCACACGGAACATTAAGATAGATGATATAATATAATAGGCCCCAAAACAAGTCTCAACAAATATAGGAAAATCAAAATTATAGCAAGTACTCTCTCAGACCACAGTGGAATAAAATTGGTAATCAACTCCAAAAGGAACCCACAAAACCATGCAAAGATGTGGAAATTAAATAACCTGCTCCTGAATGATTGTTGAGTCAATAATGAAATCAAGATGGAAATTAAAATATTCTTTGAACTGAACAATAATAGTGACACAACCTATCAAAACTTCTGGGATACAGCAAGGTGGTGTTAAGAGCAAAGTTCATCAAAAAGTCTGAAGAAGCACAAACAGGCAATCTAAGGTCACACCTCAAGGAGCTAGAGAAGCAAGAACAAACCTAACCCAAACCCAGCAAAAAAAAAAAAAAAAAAAAAGAAATAACCAAGATCAGAACAGAACTAAATGAAATTGAAACAAAAAAATACAAAAGATAAATGAAACAAAAAGTTGGTTGTTTGAAAAGATAAATAAGATTGATAGACCATTAGTGACATTAACAAAGAAAACAAGGGAGAAGATCCAAATAAGCTCAATTAGAAACAAAACAAAAGATATTACAACTAATACCAAGGAGATGGATGAATTCCTGGAAATATGTAACCCTTCTATATTAAACCAGGAAGAAATGGAAATATGCAACCCTGCTAGATTAAACCAAGAAGAAGTGGAAACTCTGAACAGACCAATAACAAGCAGCAAGATTGAAATGGTAATTAAAAAGTTACCAAGAAAAAAAAAAGTCCAGAACCAGAAACACAGTTGAATTCTATCAAACATTCAAAGAAGAATTGATACCGATTCTACTGACACTACTCCAAAAGACAGAGAAAGAAGGAAACCTCCCTAAGTCATTCTATGAAACCAGTACCACCCTAATACAAAAACTAGGAAAGGGCATAACAAAAGAAAAGAAAACTGCAGAAAAATATCCCTGATGAACATAGATGCAAAAATCCTCAACAAAATACTGGCTAACTGATTCCAACAGCACAGCAAAAAGATATCCCAACATGATCGAGTGGGTTTCATACCAGGGGTGCTAGGATGGTTTAACATCTGCAAGTCAATAAATGTGCTATACCACATAAACAGAATTAAAAACAAATATCACACAATCATTTCAATGGATGCAGAAAAAGCATTTGACAAAATCCAGCATCCTTTTATGATAAAACCCTCAGCAAGGCCAGGTGTGGTGGCTCACACCTGTGATCCCAGTACTTTTGGAGGCCAAGAGGAATGGATCACCTGAGGTCAGGAGTTCGAGACCAGCCTGGTCAACATGGTGAAACCCCATCTCTACTAAAAATACAAAAAAATTAGTCAGGCATGGTGGCACACACCTGTAATCCCAACTACTTGGGAGACTGAGGCAAGGGAACTGCTTGAACCTGGGAGGTGGAGGTTGCAGTGAGCCGGGACCAGGTCATTGCACTCCAGCCTGGGCAACAAGAACAAAACTCCGTATCAAAAGAACAAAACAAAACAAAACAAAAAACCCTCAGCAAAATTGGCATAGAAGGGACATACTTTAATATAATAAAAGCCATCTATGACAAGCCCACAACCGACATTATACTGAATGGGGAAACGTTGAAAGTATTCCCTGGAGAAATGGAACAAGCCAAAGATGCCTACTTTCATCACTTCTATTCAACATAGTATTGGAAGTCCTAGCCAGAGCAACCAGACAAGAGTAAATAAATAAATAAATAAATGGCATCCAAATTGGTAAAGGGGAAGTCAAACTGCTGCTGTTTGCTGATGACATAATTGTGTACCTAGAAAACCCTAGACTCATCCAAAAGCTCCTAAAACTGGTAAATGAATTCAGCAAACTTTCAGGACACAAAATTAATGTATAGAAATCAGTAGCCCTGCTATACACCAACAGCAATCAAGCTGAGAATCAACTCAAGATATCAACCCCTTTTACATAGCTGCAATAAAATAAAATAAAAATACGTAGGAATAAACTTAACCAAAGAGCTGAAAGACCTCTACAAGGAAAACTACAAAACACTGCTGAAAGAAATAATGATGACACAAACAAATGCAAACACATCCCATGCTCATAGATGGATAGAATCAATATTGTGAAGGCCTGGCACGGTGGCTCAAGCCTGTAATCCCAGCGTTTTGTGAGGCTGAGATGGGCGGATCACAAGGTCAGGAGATCAAGACTATCCTGGCTAACACGGTGAAACCCCGTCTCTACTAAAAAATACAAAAAACTAGCCGGGCGAGGTGGCGGGCTCCTGTAGTCCCAGCTACTCGGGAGGCTGAGGCAGGAGAATGGCGTAAACCCGGGAGGCGGAGCTTGCAGTGAGCTGAGATCTGGCCACTACACTCCAGCCTGGGTGACAGAGCGACACTCCGTCTCAAAAAAAAAAAACAAAAACAAAAAAACAAAAAAAAAAAAAAACAAAAAAACTAGCCGGGCAAGGTGGCGGGCGCCTGTAGTCCCAGCTACTCTGGAGGCTGAGGCAGGAGAATGGTGTAAACCCGGGAGGTGGAGCTTGCAGTCAGTGAGCCCAGATCCGACCATTGCACTCCAGCCTGGGTGACAGAGCGAGACTCCGTCTCAAAAAAAAAAAAAAGAATCAGTATTGTGAAAATGACCATACTGCCAAAAGCAATCTACAAATTCAATGCAATTTTTATCAAAATACCACCATTAGTCTTCACAGAACTATAAAAACAATTCTAAAATTCATATGGAACAAAAAACAGCCCGCATAGCCAAAGCAAGATTAAGCAAAAAACAAAAGCAAAAACAAATCTGGAGGCATTACATTATCCAACTTAAAACTATACTATAAGGCCATAGTCACCAAAACAGAATGGTACTGGTATAAAAACAAGCATGTAGACCAATGGAACAGAATAGAGAACCCAGAAATAAAGCCAAATACTTACAGTCAACTTATCTTCAACAAAGCAAACAAAAACATAAAGTGGGAAAGGGACACCCTATTCAACAAATGGCACAGATGGCGCAGGCACAATTGGCAAGCCCTGTGTGGAAGAATGAAACTGCATCCTCATCTCTCACCTTATACAAAAATCAACTCAAGATGGATCAAAGGCTTAACTCTAAGACCTGAAACCATAAAAATTCTAGAAGATACCAGCCTGGGCGAAACGGTGAAACCCTGTCTCTACTAAAAATACAAAAAATTTGCCAGGTGTGGTGGTATGCACCTGTAATCCCAGCTACTCAGGAGGTTGAGACAGGAGAACCCCGGAGGTGGAGGTTGCACTGAGCGGAGATGGCACCATTGCACTCTAGCCTGGGCAATAAGAATAAAACTCTGTCCAAAAAAAAAAAAAAAAAAAAGAAGAAGAAGAAGATAACATTGGAAAAACCCTTCTAGACATTGGTTTAGTCAAAGACTTCATAACCAAGAACCCAAAAGCAAACACAACAAAAACAAAGATAAATAGATGGTACTTAATTAAACTAAAAGCTTCTGCACGGCAAAAAAAAATCATCAGCAGAGTAAACAGACAACCCACAGAGTGGAAGAAAATCTTTGCAATCTGTACACCTGACAAAGGACTAACATCAGGAATCTACAAGGAACTCAAACAAATCAGCAAGAACAAAACAAACAATCCCATCCAAAAGTGGGCTAAGGACATGAATACATAATTATCAAAAGAAGATATACAAATATCCAACAAACATATAGGTAAATGCTCAACATCATTAATTATCAGGGAAATGCAAATCAAAACCACAATGCGATACCACCTTACAATAATACATGTTGGCGTGGATGTGGTGAAAGAGAACACTTTTACACTGGTGGTGGGAATGTAAACTAGTACAAACGCTATAGAAAACAGCGTGGAGATTTCTTAAAGAACTAAAAGTAAATCTACCATTTCACCCAGAAATCCCACTCCTGGGTATCTATCCAGGGCAAAAGAAGTCATTATATGAAAAAGATTTTTGCACACACATGTTTATAGTAGCACAATTCACAATTGCAAAAATATGGTACCAGCCCAAATGCCATCAATCAATGAGTGGAGATATATATAATGGAATACTACTCAGACATCAAAAGGAATGAAATAATGGCATTTGCAGCAACCTGGATGGAACTGGAGACCATTGTTCTAAGTGAAGTAACTCAGAAATGGAAAACCAAACATCCTATGTCCTCACTCATAAGTGGGAAGTAAGCAATGAGGATGCAAAAGCGTAAGAATGATCCAATGGACTTTGGGGACTTGGGGGAAAGGGTGGGAGGGGGGTGAGGGATGAAAGACTACATATTGGGCACAGTTACATTGCTTGGATGATGGGTGCACCAAAATCTCAGAAATCATCACTAAAGAACTTATTCATGTAACCAAATGCCACCCATTCCCCAAAAATCGCTTGAAAAAAATGTAATCACAATTCTATTTTCACATCTTTAATAATCATTCCTATTGTCATCAAATATCCAGTGTGTTCAGATTTTCCAGATTGTTCTGCAGGAGTGTGTGTGTGTGTGTGTGTGTGTGTGTGTGTGACTTATGATTCAAATAAAGTCGATGGTTTTCTTTAGAAAAAAGAATGCTTGTTTCAAATGAAGAATAAAAGGAAATGTTCAGGCTGAGATGGAAACAGTAGGAGCAGTAAACAAACAAACAAACAAACAAACAAACAAACAAAAACCAAACAACTGAACTGGAAGTGAGGAGTAACAGATTAATAACACAGCTCTGCCACTATAACTGCCTGCATAATTTTAAGAAAGTTTTATTTAACTTTTATGGACTCACTTGCTTCCTCATCTATAAATGAAGATAGATTATATTACTTCTTATTTGCCTTCATGGTCTGACAATAATTTTTTGTTTTGTTTTGAGATGGAGTCTCGCTCTGTAGCCCAGGCTGGAGTGCAGTGGCATGATCTCGGCTCACTGCAAGCTCCGCCTCCCGGGTTCACGTCATTCTCCTGCCTCAGCCTCCCAAGAAGCTGGGACTACAGTCGCCCGCCACCACGCCCGGCTAATTTTTTTGTACTTTTGGTAGAGACAGGGTTTCACCGTGTTAGCCAGGATGGTCTCGATCTTCTGACCTTGTGATCTGCCTGCCTTGGCCTCCCAAAATGCTGGGATTGCAGGCGTGAGCCACCATGCCCAGCCTATAACTTTCAAATTGATATTTTATTTTTCACAAATAGAAAACAGTTTTAAAATTATTTTTATAAAGATCATTATTACTTTTTACTAAGTTATTGATAGACTCAAACTGTTGACTCTTTGTTTAATGAATTTCCTATACAGAATTGTGTTATATATGGGTATATGTGTGTATATGTATATCAGTATATATATATATATATGCACACACAAACATTCATTGCTGGGATTACTTTGCACAAATGAACCTATTTTTAATGTCTATTCACAATAAATTTCCCAAAATAAATTATTTTGTGTTAAATTACAAAACAAACAAGAAAATGTGTTTTGGCCAGATGCGGTGGCTCACGCCTATAATTTCAGCACTTTGGGAGGCCAAGGCAGGCTGATCACCTGAGGTCAGGAGTTCAAGACCAGCCTGGCCAACATGGTGAAACCCTGTCTTTACTAAAATACAAAAATTAGCTGGGCATGATGGCAGGTGCTTGTAATCCCAGCTACTCAGGAGGCTGAGACGGGAGAATCGCTTGAACTCGGGAGATGGTGGTTGCAGTGAGCCTAGATCATGCCACTGCACTCCAGCCTGGGCAACTGAGCGAGACTCCATAAAAAGAAAAAGAAAAAAAAACACAAAATGTGTTTTCACATAGAAAGTGTAAAGGCAAATACAAATTAAAAATAAGAGGTTCCATTTACTCTGATGAAAACAGGGGAAGAGATTTCCCTCCTCTCCTTTTTCTTAGGACATTTACCTTAGAAAACTTGTAAGTCTTTTCCCATTTCTTTGAAATATATATATATAAATACTTTTGAAAACTAGGCAAGACTTTTGCCAACTGGCCTTTTCTCAGCTTCATGACCAAGGAATGCTTTTCTCGAGGACCTGGAAGCCATCTCTTTGAATTGCAAACATTGGAGCTTGGCTTTGGTGGGTGCCTTACTTGAAGTTGCAAAACTACCTCTGTCATAAACAGTTGAGAAGATTTTCCTCTGGATAAGGCCAATTAGCTAACATAGATGGTCCCTCCAATTACCACGATAAAGTTGGGAAAAACCGTGTGACAAAAGGTGCTGCCAAGTCCTCTTATTTGAGGACTAGTTATTGTTTATCTTGAAAACATGTATGTAATGGGTTGTATCTGTTTGGCTATATAAGGAGGCAAGATTCCTTTCTGCCTTTTCATTCTCTTAGTGGGTTGCCTGTGATATGTGTTACATTCTAGTTTAATGCTTCTTTAATAGCGTATTCTTTCCCTGCTACCTTTGTAGAGAGAATTTCTGGGTTGGAAGAAGGATTTGTTTTTAATTATATTTCCCAAAGAAAGTTTTGTGGAAATTTTTCCACTGCCTCTTTTTTTTTTGAGATGGAGTTTCCCTCTGTCGCCCAGGCTGGAGTGCAGTGGCACAATCTCGGCTCACTGCAAGCTCTGCCTCCCGGGTTCACGCCATTCTCCTGCCTCAGCCTCCCGAGTAGCTGGGACTGCAGGCACCCGCCACCAGGCCCGGCTTATTTTTTGTATTTTTTAGTAGAGACGGGGTTTCACCGTGTTAGCCAGGATGGTCTCGATCTCCTGACCTTGTGAACCACCCGCCTTGGCCTCCCAAAGTGCTGGGATTACAGGTATGAGCCACCGCGCCCGGCCACTCCACTGCCTCTTTTTTAAAATTAAAATTTAAATGTTTTTTCGATTGCCTCTTAAATGGATTTGTAAATATGAAAATTTCCATTTGGGAGGCTGAGGAGAGAATCGCTTGAGCCTAGAAGTTCAAGAGCAGCCTGGGCAAAATAGCAAGACCCGGTCTCCACAAAGCAAAAAAGAAAAAGAGATGGAAAGAAGGAAGGAAGGAAGGAAGGAAGGAAGGAAGGAAGGAAGGAAGGAAGGAAGGGAGGGAGGGAGGGAGGGAGGGAGGGAAGGAGGGAGGAAATTTTCTTGTTTCCTTTGCACTTGCATCAGTCTGGTCTGAAAACTACCCCTGGAACTGTGATTTGCGTTCAAAAAACATGCCTGCAGCCAGTTTGGATAGGGGTGAAGCGCTCACCTCTTTTTTTAACTTTCAATAGCCAAAAAAATCATATGGAGCAGCTTGATTTTGCTTGTCATTCAAACTATGTCAGTTGTCAGAATAACTTTACTACAGTGTAAGTTTCACATATAAGAACTGTTTTGTCTTGTAATCCATTGGGAAACAGTATTGAGTCTGCAACAAAAACCCAATTTCCAAAGCCATTCTGTTTTGTTTGTTTGTTTGTTTGTTTTGAGACGGAGTCTCGCTCTGTCGCCCAGGCTGGAGTGCAGTGACATGATCTCGGCTCACTACAAACTCCGCCTCCCGAGTTCACCCCATTCTCCTGCCTCAGCCTCCCAAGTAGCTGGGACTACAAGTGCCCGCCACCACGCCTGGCTAATTTTTTTGTATTTTTGGTAGAGATGGAGTTTCATCGTGTTAGCCAGGATGGTGTGGATCTCCTGACCTTGTGATCACCCGTCTTGGCCTCCCAAAGTGCTGAGATTACAGGTGTGAGCCACCGCACCCAGCTGCCATTCAGTTTTGATCATTGTTGAAGATGGTTATTTGGAAAAAATTCAATCTTAGTTCTGATTTCAAAAAATCATAATAAAACTTTACCACTCCTAAGTCATTCAACTAGCATACGGCAGGGTAAATTGGGATATCTAGCTTTTATTTTAGACAAAAATACACAGAACTGACAATGATTTGGTCTACAAGAGCAAATGAAGTTCACTGTTGACAATACTGGTTCAACAACACATTTAAGGCATTTCCACACACTACCTGCTATGAATAACCATGTGTTTTTAACAACCTACATGCTCACAAGCTTTGCGCATTTATCAACTAAGCCTTTCCTCCTTCACACATTTTTTTGTTTTGTTTTGTTTTGTTTTACTGTCATTTGTAACACTTTTAGCAGATTCCACTTTAGGTTATACTGAATTGGTGTTTTCTCAGCTTCTTTGAAAATATTCTTACCTGTAGTTGTTATGTGCATATTACTCATAAAGGATAATTCTTTAGTCACTTCAAACTCAGCAGTGACTTCTAGAGTACCAACAACTGATCAGTAGAGCAGTATCAGTAACATCTGTCAACTCATCAAGAGCCAGGAATTGCTTAAGGCCAGGGGTTGGAGACCAGCCTGGGCAACATAGCGAGATCCCACCTCTATAAAAAAATTTTTTTACTCAGCTGGGTGTGGTGGCATGTGCCTGCAGTCTCAGCTACTCAGGAGACTGAGGCAGGAGGATTCCTTGAGCCCAGGAGCTGGAGGCTGCAGTAAGCTATGATTGTGCCACTGCATTCCAGCCTAGGTGACAGAGCAAGACTCTGTCTCTTAAGAAAAAAAGTCCTAGGGCCGGGCGCGGTGGCTCAAGCCTGTAATCCCAGCACTTTGGGAGGCCGAGACGGGCGGATCACGAGGTCAGGAGATCGAGACCATCCTGGCTAACACGGTGAAACCCCGTCTCTACTAAAAAAATACAAAAAACTAGCCGGGCGAGGTGGCGAGTGCCTGTAGTCCCAGCTACTCGGGAGGCTGAGGCAGGAGAATGGCGGGAACCCGGGAGGCGGAGCTTGCAGTGAGCTGAGATCCGGCCACTGCACTCCAGCCTGGGCGACAGAGCGAGACTCCGCCTCAAAAAAAATAAAAATAAAAAATAAAAAAAAATAAAAAAAAAAAGAAAAAAAGTCCTAGGCAAGTGCTATTGAAAGTGGAAAGTTTAGAGAATGCTATCTTTGATAAATGAAAAGCCCAACTCAAAATGGCTTAATGAAAAAGGAAATGTTTTGGTATGGGTTACTGAGCAACCAAAGGAGGGTGGGCTTCAGGGTTAGCTAAGACCAGTAACTCTGGCTCTGTTTCACTTTGATTTTCTTGCTCTGCCCTCCTCTAGATATTGGCTTCATCCCCAGGCAGACAGCAACCTGATTATAGTGTTATGTCTCTGATAGCCACTCACAACTTTCTCCCCTACAGGAGAGAACTGTTTCTGGATGCTTGCTCAGAATGCCAAAAAATCCTTTTCAGGTACCTCCTTTCTCTCTATCTTGCCCAAAATGGGTCATACGTCCTGGACAGATTACAAAAATGGCTATACATTCTTCCCCCATCTCTCTGGAATGTCACTTGCAGCTCTTCCCATTACGTGGTGGAGTCTATTTCTCTACCCCTTGAACATGGTCTCAGCATGTGAATTGTTTTTCCCAGTGAAACACTAGCAAATTTGTTGTAAGCGGAGACTTAAAAAGTGTTTGTACATTGGGGCTTGCCATCTTCTGCTGCTCTGTGGAACTCTGAGGTTACCATGTTAAGAAGCCTATGATTGAGGGAGGACGAGTGACCATGTGGACCAGAAACAAGCCATCCCAGCTGAGCACATCACCCCCACCCCAACCCTCACCAACCAGCCTTCCAGCAACAGGACATGAGAATGAGGCTGTGCTGTCCTAAACAACCCACTCTGAGCCAGCCCAGATATGAAAACCACTTAGATGACCCACAGAATTATGAGAAGTAATAAATGTTTGTTATTTTAAGCCACTCAGTTTAGGAGTGGTTTGTTAAGAGGCAAAAGCTAACTGATATATGACCATTTCTGAGGCAGTCGTAGGCAAGGGGCATTTCATTACTCTTAAGTGAATCAAGAGACCCCTTTGGAGTTGGGATTATGTTTCCATGATGATCATGGCTGCATGGAGGAAGGGTAGATAACTAAACAAAATGGGGTTTTGACAGGAAGAAAAAGGGGAGAAAATGCATGTTGAATTTGGCAACTAATAATTCCACTAAATATACTCTACACCAAACTTTATGTTGCTTCTTTATTTAAGAAGGGAGACTAAATTACCATTAGAAGGACCATGCATAGGAACTAACATATATTTCTGTGTAGTGAGTGTGTCCTGTAGTATGCTTTGGGAGGGCAACTGAGCTACCAAGACTTGGATTTCACTGCAGCAGGGGTTGGTCCTTTACAGAAAGCTAGTGATTATTTTAGGTTTTGAGAGTCATATGATTTCTGTCACAACTACTTAATTTCGTCATTGTTGTGTGAAAGTAGCAATAGACAGAAAATAAATGAATGAGCATAGTTGTGTTCCAGTAAAACTTTATTTTGAAAAACAAGCAATGGGCTGGATTTGGCCCCCAGTTTGCCAATCCATCAACCAGAGAAGCAACGTGCAATGCTATACAGTGTGTAGCTCACGCAATCAGGTGTCCCTCAATGTACACATTTATATTGTACATTTCATATAATTTTCTTGGGGAGGAAATCTGAGTCACCAGCAGTTGTATTTCCTGGAGAAAGGTAATAATACAGTACTGTGCATTGAGCACTACATGTACCCTGATGTGGGAAGACAGAGATAAACATACTTGTTTGTCAGAGATTAAACATAGAACGTTGTGCCTCCTTCCTTCCTTCCTTCCTTCCTTCCTTCCTTCCTTCCTTCCTCCCTCCCTCCCTCCCTCCCTCCCTCCTTCTTTCTTCCTTCCTTCCTTCCTTCCTTCCTTCCTTCCTTCCTTCCTTCCTTCCTTTCTTTCTTTCTTTCTTTCTTTCTTTCTTTCTTTCTTTCTTTCTT
>NC_045435.1:91927168-91953335 GCF_002776525.5 Piliocolobus tephrosceles | reverse complement strand
CTTTCTTTCTTTCTTTCTTTCTTTCTTTCTTTCTTTCTTTCTTTCTTTCTTGTTTAGAGACAGAGTCTTGCTCTGTTGCCCAGGCTGGAGTGCAGTGGCGCCATCTCAGCTCATTGCAAACTCTGCCTCCCGGGTTCATTCACCTCCCGGTTCTGCCATTCTCCTGCCTTAGCCTCCCATGTAGCTGGGACTACAGGCACCCGCCACCATGCCTGGCTAGTTTTTTGTATTTTTAGTAGAGACAGGGTTTCGCTGTGCTAGCCAGGATGGCCTTGATCTCCTGACCTCGTGATCTGCCCACCTTGGCCTCCCAAAATGCTGGGATTACAGGCGTGAGCCACCACACCTGGCCTGTGCCTTGCTTTCTTTACATAATCTGCAGAGGGAAATAAAGTTAGGTGTATTTCTGTCTCATGCAGAGAAGTGACATATCTTTGTGGCATGTGTAATTCTTACAATTTTCATGGGAAGAATGACAAATTGTGAAGAATTCTATTTCACCCAGAAAAGCAATATTCTTCTTAGTGCATTGTGTTTAGTACTTGACTGCTCAAAAAAAGCAGATCAAGCATGTTTTTAGGATATAAACCATGCAGGAACCCAAAGAAAAGAGAAAACAAAAAGAATTTAATATTTTAAAAAATACTTTGAAGTAGGAGAAAATTCAAAACTTGATTGAATTCCTTAAACTTATGGTTATTTTCTTTTGAATTGTATAATGAAGTTGGGGTGACTCACTGCATTTTTCATGCTTAAAGCCTCAAAAAATCTTAATCTTGCACTGCCTCTGTAAATTGCTTTACCTTCATGGAGAAGAAAGCTGAGTTATTAGCAAGGATTTATCACTTAGATGAATAATACATATTTCTAAGCAATTTTTTCTTCATGTAATCTGCTGGAGTGAAAAACTGAGTTTCCAGTAGCATATTTCACAGAAAAGGGACATTCGGCTGGGCGCAGTGGTTCACATCTGTAATCTCAGCACTTTGGAGGCCAAGGCGGGTAGATCACTTGAGGTCAGGAGTTTGAGACCAGCCTGGCCAACATGGTGAAACCCCATCTCTACTAAAAATACAAGAATTAGCCAGGTGTGGTGATGTGCTCCTGTAATCCCCACTACTTGGGAGGCTGAGGTAGGAGAATCACTTGAGCCCAGGAGGCGGATGTTGCAATAAGCCAAGATCACGCCACTAGACTCCAGCCTGGGTGACAGAGCAAGAGTCCATCTCAGAAAAAAAAAGAAAAGAGGGAAATTCACTCCTATGGACTTTGTATTTCCTATAATCTGGTTCGGTTGGAAAGATGAACTATTAGCAGTTTTAGCTCTCCTAAACTCACACGTTTCATATCTGTAGAATGTCGCTTTTAGTATGTTCTCTTTGGAAAGGTAATCAGGTGGGAAAGCATTTAGCTGTGTGTAACAAAAACCAACTTGGTGAATAGTCCAAAGGTTTATTTTTTATTATTTAGCAAGGTTCCCAGGGAAAGCAGTTGAGCGCTGCTATAGCAGCTCCAGAACCAGGCTCATTTTTTCCTCAAGTCATGCCACCTTATAATATGGTTAGCATTTTCATGCTTGACACTTCTTGATTATAAGATGGCTGCTGCATCAGCAGGCTCATAAGTGTGTTCCAGAAAGAGAGAAGGAGGAAGTGCAAAGGACAAAAAACATTTTCCAACTAAGTCTGTTCTTTTTAATTAGGAAAAAAGCAACATTACTGGAGGACCCATCTATAAGCTATAAGTTCTCCATTTTTTTTCCTTCCTTCCTTCCTTCCTTCCTTCCTTCCTTCCTTCCTCTCTTTCTTTCTCTTTGAGATGGAGTCTTGCTCTGTCACCCAGCCTGGAGTGCAGTGGCGCATTCTCTGCTCACTGCAACCTCCACCTCCCAGGTTCAAGCAATTCTCCTGCCTCAGCCTCCCAAGTAACTTGGACTACAGGTGTCCACCACCACGCCCAGCTAATTTTTATACTTTTAGTGGAGATGAGGGTTTGCCACATTGGCCAGGCTGGTCTCGAACTCCTGACCTCAGGTGATCTGTCTGCCTCAGCCTCCCAAAGTGCTGGGATTACAGGCATGACCCACTGTGCCTGGCCCTCCATTTACATGTTCTAGGCTAGAGATGTATCATGTGGCCAACTTTAGCTGAGAAAGAACTTGAGAAATCTGGGCACAGTGCCACTCTGAACAAAATTCAATTTGGTTAGTAAGAAGGATGAGGAGAATAGATATTTTATGGGCTACTTGCAGTACTTGCCATGATTATCCTTGTTAAACTGGTGGCCAGTGGATCCAAAATTCGTGGATGTAGTTCTGACTCCCTTAGAGATGGTGTGGGGAAAAAGGAGAAAATTTAGACAAGGACAACTGAAATGATGAAAAGGAAAGAGCATTGTCTGCTGTAGCCTTCACTAGGCTTGAAATTCAAAGTTCTAGCTTTCTGACCTGATTCTGTAATGTACAAACTATGTAACACTGGTTGAGTCAAACTCTATAAGCCTGTTACCCTTGTCTGTAAGATGGTGATGGAATGTTAGAAAGAAAGGGAGAAATGGATAAGCAAATGCAAACATGTGCTATATTTGTATGCAACACAATATAGCTTTTGCATACAAATATAGCTTTTCTTTTTTGTAGCCTTGGCGATAGCCATAGGGATGTAAAATAACATTCTGTAGCAGCAGGTGAGGAAACTATGGAGCACTCACCAGTGGTATGAAGCACCATAACAAAAAGGCACAAGAATGTATTTGGCGACTTTAGTGCAAAATGTCTAGGACAGAACTGGAAATTCAGTTCAGTTACTAAGAAACAAACACTAGAACTTGATATAACTTCCAAAAGAGCTCACTCACATAGTAGTACATATTATTCTAAGTGACAAAAAAGTGCTAAGGTATTTACAGATATAATGGTTGTACAGTACTTTTTAAATCTGCAATTTAGGTTTCTGATTTTCCATTAAGAATTAACTGCACTGAAATTCCATAAATTATACGTAAGCAATTCAGCTATGGGTGTGTACAAAAAAGAGATAAATACTGCCATCCAAATTATTAATTACAGTTCAACAATAATCTCAACATCAGCAACCATTGTAGCTATTATTATCTGACTTGTTTGGGCATCTTCTAGTCTCATGTACTTCATGGTTCACAAAATCATCCTGGACATAGGAAAAGATCCAACTATTATGAAACAATTAGACTGCACATCAACTTTAAAAAATCACACGCAAGACTACATTGCAGCAGATGTTTCAAATGCCTGTTTTAAGTTAAAGCACTCATTAAAAAAAGAAAAAAACCTGGGGTCTTCCAATAAAATTCTACTACGAGCTTTGTAAGTCTGAAATTTTAAGAATGACTATTTAGAAAATCTGGTTTACTTAACAGTACCTTTTGCAGAAGAGAAAAGGCGTCTGATTATAAACTACATCAACACCTAAATGAACTGCACTATGTCCTTGTGGCCAGAAAACTGTTTTTTTTTTTTTTTTTCTAATATAAAGGCAGTCTTTTATTATTATTTTTTGACTTTCAAAGTTTGATTTATAGTGACTACAAATATCATTACTTTTGGAAGATTATAGAAAAACTCTTAGAAAAAATAATTTCAAACATTAGTCACACTATTGAAATACTCATCCAATACTAATAATTTGTTCTTCAGTAAGAAGTAGAATTCTTCATAATAACAAATGCCCCAGAGTTGCCTCACTCAAATACTACAGCCATTAAAAACCAAACTGTTAGAGAAATCATCAAAATGTTTTTGTAGTCTTACTGAACACCTGTAGCTCTATCCTCTATTGTTCCAATAGGCGCCATATTTATTTGAATAAATAACAGCAGGTTGCAGCTGACAGATACTAACACTAAGCTTACATACTGTATGATAAAGTCTAACACTGCTACGTGTGTTTGCTATAGGTGTACTGTCTGATGCACATGAAGCGGACCTAGTTAACACCCTTTGGGTACAGGAGAGTTTACTTTGCCTTGACTGGTTCTCATTCTAACCAGCGAACTCCAACTTTGTGTTTATAATTATACAATTTTTTTTGAGATGGAGTCTTGTTCTGTCGCCCAGGATGCAGTGCGGTGGCGCAGTCTCAGCTCACTGCAAGCTCCGCCTCCCGGGTTCACGCCATTCTCCTGCCTCAGCCTCCCGAGTAGCTGGGGCTACAGGCACTCGCCGCCACGCCTGGCTAATTTTTTTTTTTTTTTTGGTAGTTTTAGTAGAGACGGGATTTCACCGTGTTAGCCAGGATGGTCTCAATCTCCTGACCTCGTGATCCACCCGCCTTGGCCTCCCAAAGTGCTGGGATTACAGGCATGAGCCACCATGCCCAGCAAAGAATTCTTTGAAGTGCTTAATCCTAGTTGTAAGGCAACATTTTCTCTCAAGGGACTGCTTTGTTGCGGAAGAGTTGAGTCTCCTATGCTGATGTTTTTCTCTTTGACAGACAGACATCTGTCGGAGTTCATGTCAACATTTTCACTACGGCTTCCTCCCTCATGATGGAAGACATTCTAACACTTGTATTTGAAGTTACTCCATTTTTCCCGCTTTATCCATTGATTATAAAATCGTTGGGGGCGCGTGGGGCGGCCTCATCCAGGACACCTGTGGCCAGGCAGGAAAGGGCGAGTCCGCCCATCCTCTGGTGCATCCTGTCCCCTCCGACTGCCCAGCGATCGCAGCCTCGCTTCCTCTGGATGGAGCCTGGGGATCCCAGCTCCACCAGATGCCCCCACCAGGCCCCATCACCTTCCCTGCCGCCTCCGCCTCTTCACCCATTTCCCCTCCCCTCTCCCCCAAACTCCCCCCCCCACCAATGGAAAATACCTTCTTATAATCTCTTTTGGTGGGTAAGGTAAATATGATTTAGAAGGAGTTTCTATTTCTCACAGGGAAGCAACATTCATCTCTGGAGTATATATTTTAGGTAATGTGGGGGAAGAAAGATAATTTTCCAGCAGTTTTAGCTCTCAAACAAGCAATATACATCTATATGGAATAACTATTTCCTGTAACTTGTTGGAAGTTGATGGTGACCAAGTCATTCATTAAATATTGATTGAATGCCTAGTATGTCAGCCAGTGCTCTAGGTGCTAGAGATACAGTATGAGCAAAACAGAACAAACAGCTTACATTCTACCAAGGGAGATAACAACTGGATAGAGTGAGCCGAAGAAATGGGAATATGCCAGCTAGGTGGTACTTCCTTTCAGATGTGCAGAGAGCTTGCTTTCTGGATTTAATCTATGGCATCCTCATTTTTCAGTTTATCAAAAATGCAAATAATCTAAATTTCACCTGTTTCTGATTAATGATTTCAACAAGTATTTATTGAATACCTTCTCTGCCAATCATTGTGCTAAACACTGAGATATAATGATAAGTAATAGCTCCATATAGCTGAGTAGAGTTGTATAAAGATGAACTGATTGGGTCTTTCACAGTTGTCCTTGGGTGGGATGCTACTTGTGTGTATCTTCCTAACAATACCTATGAAAGAAGTACAAGTGTATGCATTTATCGGGGCACTGAATAGAAGGCTAGCTAGAGCTAGAATAACTAATAGTGATATGCGACTGTAAAGACCCATAAGGGCAACCGTCTAGGTGGTCAAGTGAGAATTGGCATTGGGATTTGAAGAACCAGGATAAATTGGATAGCTGAGGTTAGGGAGAGCAGATAGAAGGAAGGGAGAGTATTCCAAAGGGAAAATCCTGGGGAAAAGATCTAGAGTCAGGAACAGGCAAGGGATTTCAGGGGGCCAATGGGAATTCAGTAACGTTAGAGCAGAATGTATATGATAGGCAAATAAGAGACGTTGATATTGAGGTCAGTTTGTGTGGGCCTAGATTGGGAGTTTGTCCTTTATTCTAACATAACAGCGCATCACTCAAGGCTCTTAATAGAGACTATTTTAAGCAGATAGAATATACTAGTTTCTTGTTGAGATGGCCCATTCCGGCTCCTACCCAGCATCCTTTCCATCCCAACGTCTCCCTATACAATTTTCCTGAGGGTTGAGATAGCCACTGTGTTTCAGGGCAAGAGAGTTGTTAATGGGATATCAGTAAAGCGACTAGGCTTGACGAGAAACAAGGCTGGAGTTACAGGCTGGGCTTGGAGGGAACGCCTTCTTCTAGGGTCCCATAGAGATGTTCCTCCCGCTTCCTAGAGAATCAGAGAATGGATGCGGGAGCCCGCTGCTGACGCACTACCGGCCGCGCCACCACTCTTCCGGCTTCAGAAGTTAAGGCCGCTGTCCTGGCTCCCGTGAACCTCCGGGAGCGCTCGCGCCGCTCCGCGGGGAGTCCTTGGATCTCACAGTGAGCGGGTTGGGACCCAAGGAAGGGAAAAGAGGGGACCCTGGCGAGCCACGGCTGGGGCGGCGGGCTGGAGGGTTATTTGGGAAGTCAGCCCCGGCCTCGATCCTACCCGAGTTGCTGCCTACGCGTGCCGCCCGGACCTGGGATACTCCTGGCGGCTCGGCCCGCCCAACCTGCAGCCTCAGCACTGCAGACCCCAAGGGCCAGCACAGTGCCCAACACAGAGGAGATGCCTAGGAAAATGGCGGAATGAATGAATGAATGAGTGAGTGAAGGATGGATGGATGTTCAAGACCTAGGACCCATGTCAGGAAACGAGATCCTGGGGATCAAAATTCTCGGTTCCGATTCCAGTTTCTTTCCCCTGCCGATCCTGTAGCTCCTGTTTTTATAGGTGACGGCACATAGTGTAAAGCGCGCTCGTTTGGAGTCTTGAGACCTGAGTTACAATTCTGGAGGGTACAGAAATCTCTGAAGTACTGTGTAGAAGTCTGTTCCTTGCTTCTTCACAAAGCCCAGTTGACAGTTGTATGTGATAGTATGTATACAAACCTTAATGCCTCCCAATGAAGGCTTACTATCCATTACATGCCAAACATTACACCGAATTCAGGGGCGAGGCTACAAAAGAGTGACGCCGGAGACTGCCAAATGTAAAGATGCTTCCAGTCTTGTGTAGGATAATAAGTGCATAAGCAAATTTGGGTGGTAATATTTTAAACTACATTTATTTAGCGCTTACTGTATACCAGGCACTATTTGAAGCATTTGTGCTAATTGATTTAATCTTCACAACAGCGTATTATGTGTAGGGTTTTTGTTTTTTTGTTTTTGTTTTTGTTTTTGTTTTGTTGTTGTTGTTTGTTTTTTTGAGACGGAGTTTCACTCTTGTTGCCCAGGCTGGAGTGCAACGGCGCGATCTCGGCTCACCACAACCTCTGCCTCCCGGGTTCAAGCGATTCTCCTGCCTCAGACTCTCGAGTAGCTGGGATTACAGGCATGTGCCACCACAAGCTAATTTTGTATTTTTGGTAGAGACGGGGTTTCACCATGTTGGTCAGGCTGGTCGCGAACTCCTGACCTCAGGTGATCCACCTCCCTTGGCCTCCCAAAGTGCTGGGATCACAGGCGTGAAACACTGCGCCAGGCCTATGTGTAGTTTTTAAGTGAGGAAACTGAGGTACAAAGAGAATAGAAAACTTGTCCCAGATCACATTACTAAGTGACCCAAGGCTGCATAAGAGATAAAGTGTACTGCCGCAGCTTGGTTGAGTGCACTGTTTGGTGCCAACATGCCTACCAAGAAGGGCTTCAGAGAGGAGTACATTTCAATGTGATCTCATTGGAGGGATTGTTTAAAATTCTTGAAAAACTTCATCTAGCTCTCCTAGATTCCTTTAGCTAATTATTGAGGGGTAAGGAGGTGGCATCTGGGCAAAACCTTACAAGGTAGAGGGAGGAAGCCCGCTCTCTATTGGGTTAGCAGGATAGGGCTATTAAGAGCCTGTTTCCTTTTATCTTTCACCATAATACTCATCTTTCCCCAGATCTGCAGAGGGATCTTTTTAACATCTTAAAATCAGTAACAGCCAGATTATTCCACATTAGGCATTTGTAGAAGCACCCGTACATTACTTTCTGGGCAACTCATAGACCTAGGAGTCAGCAAATATGGACCAAATTTGGTCTGCCACTTTTTTTTTTTTTTTGGTAAAACTGTTTTATTAAAACACAGGCAAATTTACATATTGTCTATTTCTGTTTTCAAACTACAAAGGCAAAGTTGAATAGTTGAGGCAGAGACTATATATCCCATTTAACCCATTAAACCTAAAAATATTTGCTTTCTGGCCTGTTACAGAAAATGTTTGCTGACCCTTGACATTGACAAACTGCTGACAGCTCAGATGATCCATGATTGGAAGGATGCGGTCATCACCAAGATGTCTTTCTTTCTCTGTAGGTTTTAGTATCAACCATAATAGCATCTAACCCCTGTTGAGTGCCTGCCATCGAGTAGATATCTTTTTGAATGCTTTATGTGAATTAACTCATCAAGGATTCACGGATTATCAGAGCTGGAATGACCCATAAATATTGTCTAAGTTGTTACCCTTTTCAGATAAATAGCCTGTCATGTAGGCCCACTCACATAGGCTGTTGGCAGAACAAACTTTCCTGACTCCCAGTCCAATCGACTATCATCTTGTGAATGGGAGGCCAATACCATAGCCTTTTGTTTTTGTATTTGTTTCTGGGTTTTTAAAAAGTAACTTTCTCTAACTATAAAAGTAATATATGTTTATTGAAGGAGAAGTAAAACATATAGAAGAGTATAAAGGACTAAAGTAACCCATTAACCAATCTAGAGATAAGTGTGTAGGTTTTCTTTATGTCTTTTTTAAATGTGTGTGTTTTATCTGTTTATTAACAATAGTTTCTATGTATTGAGTGCTTAGTCCAAGTATATGTGTGCATATTTCTTGTTTTTGTTTTAGTGTTTTGTATCTTCCTGTTTTAACATATTTTCTCATGAATATTCTTTGAAATTATGATTTTTGATACTTTCGTAATCTATCTTTGGTAGTCTGTCAATGTTTATTTGCCTGTTTAACAATTGTAGTAATAGTGTGATCTTTGTACATAAATCTCTGTGCCATCTCTGATTATGCTTTTTCACTTTTTCTTTGATTACAGAAGTTAGTTATTCCTATGGGAAAATTTTCAAACATTACGAAAACATAGACTTTAAGGCAAAAGTTTACCATAATTTTATTCTTCAGAAATGATCACAATAAATAATTTGATATATATTCTTGTAGATTTGTTAGTTTTTTTTTTTTTTAAAGCAAAAGTAGAGCAAAATATAGATACTAGAGGACATTTGGGAAAATTATTCACAATTCATTATTTTACCACAGTGATGATTATTTTTCCTTCTTGATCTTATTCAGATGTATTTTTAAGTTTTAATTTTTGAGAGGGGTCTCACTCTGTCACCCAGGTTGGAGTGCAATGGTGCTATCACAGCTCATTGCAATCTCTACCTCCCAGGTTCAAGTGATCCTTCTACCTCAGCCTCCTGAGTAGCTGGATGCAAGCACGTCACATGTATATTTTAACAAACATATATTTTACATTATATTATTACTTGAAATTTTACTATACAGTGTATTTTTAACGTATGGCAAGTATTTTTCCCAATAATCATATATTTTCATTTTTAATTACCTTTATGTCTAAATAATTTTCACCAAGTAGAAGTATCATAATTTGCTAATCCTCAGTGTCCACCAATAGACAAACTTTATTTCCGTGTACATTTCAGGGGATATTTTTACCAGTAACAGAAGAATTCTGTTTCTCTTCTCTCTGGAAAGTTACTTCTTTCTGAGAAAGTTCTAGTAGAATTACTAGGTCAAAGAATATAGTGTTTTTTTTTTTTTTGAGATGGAGGTTTGCTCTTGTCGCCCAAGCTAGAGTGCAGTGGCGTGATCTTGGCTCGCTATAGCCTCTGTCCCCGGGTTCAAGCAATTCTCCTACCTCAGCCTCCTGAGTAGCTGAGATTACAGGCGCCTGCCAGTGCGCCTGGCTAATTTTTTGTATTTTTTAGTAGGGACGTGGTTTCACCATGTTGGGCAGGCTGATCTCGAACTCCTGACCTCAGGTGATCCACCCGCCCTTGGCCTCCCAGAGTGCTGGGATTACAGGTGTGAGCCACTGGGCCTGGCAGAATATCGTCATTTTTTATGGCATACTGATGACTTTGAGGTACACTACAGATGGTGTATATACAAAATGAGCATTCTGTTCTGAATTCCTGTATCCACAAAATGTTGACCACAGCATCCTAACTATAACTAAGCTACAACTTTCACACCTGATGTATATTGCCAGATTCGCTCCAGAAAGATGGTACCAACTTACGTTTGCACTGGTGTGTGAGAAACTCTTTCCCTGCACCTTTGTGAATCTTGAATGTAGCATTAAAAATAGATTTTCCACTTTGATGTAAAAATTGATTCTTCATTCTTTCAGTTTCCATTTCCTTGTTTACCACAAAGAAAGATGGAACATTGTTTTGATATGTTTGTTGGCCTTTGTAATTCTTGTTGTATTTTTTGTATTTTCCGTTTTTTTCTCAGTTCACCTTTTTTTCTTACTCATTTGTAAGAAGTCTTTATTAGGTCTGTCTATCCCTTGCTATATAACTGAAAAATACTTTTTTTTAAAGCTTGTTTATCTTCATTTCTTTGTATTTTGGATATACAGGGTATTGTTTTTATGTGGTCAGATTTATCAATTTTTGTCCTATCCATTTTGCATCATGCTTGAAAGTGCTAACCCTAGAACAAATTTTTGGTCATATTTTATTTTGTGGTTTTATTTTTCATATTTAACCCTTTAATTGGTTTCAGTTTATTTTGGTGTGTGGCGCAATATAGTAATCACACTTTTTTTTCCAGGTAGTTAGCAATGGTGCCAACTTGATTTATTAATTATCTATCTTTTTGTGATTAGAAATGCTGCTTTTATCATATATTAAATTATTTTTATTTACATCTCTTAGAGGATTAGAGATATTTTATTTAATTAATTTATTTTTGAGACAGGATGTTGTTTTGTTGCCCAGGCTGGAGTGAAGTGATGCAATCATTTTTTTTTTTTTTTGAGACGGAGTTTCACTCTTGTTGCCCAGGGTGGAGTGCAATGACACGATCCATCCTCACCGCAACCTCCGCCTCCTAGGTTCAAGCAATTCTTCTGCCTCAGCCTCCCGAGTAGCTGGGATTACAGGCATGCACCACCATGCCTGGCTAATTTTGTATTTTTAGTAGAGACGGGGTTTCTCCATATTGGTCAGGCTGGTCTCAAACTTCCGACCTCAGGTGACCCACCTGCCTCAGCCTCCCAAAGTGCTGGGATTACAGGCGTGAGCCACCGTGCCCGGCCAATGCAATCGTATTAATAGCTCACTGCAGCCTCGAACCCCTGGGCTCAAGTGATCCTCCACCTTAGTAGCTGTGACTATAGGTGCATACCATTACACCCAACTAATTTTTGTTTTTTGTAGAGATGGAGTTTTCTGTGTTGCCTAGGCTGGTCTCAAACTTCTAGCCTAAAGTGATCCTCCCACTTTGGCCTCCTAAAGTGGTAGGATTACAAGTGTGAGCTACCTCACCTTGCTGGGATTAGAGATCTTTTAAGTGTTTAGACTCACTGTTGGAGTTTTCCTAGCCACATTGCTTTAAAGATTTTATCTGTTACTCCTGTGATTTCAATTACTTTTTTTTTTTTTTTTTGAGACGGAGTCTGGCTCTGTTGCCCAGGCTGGAGTGCGGTGGCCGGATCTCAGCTCACTGCAAGCTCCGCCTTCCAGGTTTACGCCATTCTCCTGCCTCCGCCTCCCAAGTAGCTGGGACTACAGGCGCCCACCTCGTCTCCTGGCTAGTTTTTTGTATTTTTTAGTAGAGACAGGGTTTCACCGTATTAGCCAGGATGGTCTCGATCTCCTGACCTTGTGATCCGCCTGTCTCGGCCTCCCAAAGTGCTGGGATTACAGGCTTGAGCCACCGCGCCCGGCCATCAATTACTTAATTTTTATGTCTAAAACTCTTCAGACCACACCTGTCTGTCTTTCAGCTGTGTATGCCCTGTTCTACCTTCTATGTAGATATTTGAAACTAAAGATATCTTTTTGCTTTCCAGACCAGTGTACCCACTGTCACTAAAGGTCACTGTCATCACCCAAAACTGGCTAATTATCCTTGACATCTCCCTCTCTCACCCCTCCCGCCAATATTCATTCATTCTGGTTGATTCTTTCTTTTAACCCAGTCCCCATACTGGACTACTGAAATAGCCTTACAAGGGATCTTCAAGCCTTCACCTTACCCTCCCACTCCCCACCACTACACACATTATCTGTTGCTGTAGACAGAGGAATGTGTTTCCATAAAACAGCAGATCTAATCATGTCATGTATTTTATCAAACTTTTTCAAATCCTTATTATGGCTTTCTCTTCACTTTAGGGTAAAGTCCTTAAAATGTTTTTTAGGGTTCTGTTTGAACTGGCTTGCCCTTAGGCTCTATGTCTCATTTCTGGTGTTTAATACTTGGGCATTACTATGTCTCCTTTATTCTTCCAAAGTACTGAGCTTGATTCCTTTTGTATGTTCATTTTGTCTCTCTACTTTTTCCTTTCTTTTTCTTTTTTTTGAGACGGAGTCTCGCTCTGTCGCCCAGGCTGGAATGCAGTGGCACAATCTCGGCTCACTGCAAACTCCGCCTCCTGGGTTCACGCCATTCTCCTGCCTCAGCCTCCCGTGTAGCTGGGACTACAGGTGCCCACCACCGCACCCAGCTAATTTTTTGTATTTTTAGTAGAGACGGGGTTTTACCGTGTTAGTCAGGATGGTCTTGATCTCCTGACCTCATGATCCGCCTGTCTCGGCCTCCCAAAGTGCTGGGATTACAGGCGTGAGCCACCGCGCCCGGCCTTCTTTTTTTTTTTGTGTCTTTTTTTTGAGATGGAGTCTTGCTCTGTCGCCCAGGCTGGAGTGCAGTGGCGCGATCTTGCCTCACTGCAACCTCTGCCTCCCGAGTTCAAGTGATTCTCCTGCCTCAGCCTCCCAAGCAGCTGGGACTACAGGCATGTGCCACCACGCCCAGCTAATTTTTTGTATTTTTAATAGAGACGGGGGTTTCACCATGTTAGCCAGGATGGTCTCGATCTCCTGACCTCATGATCCGCCTGCCTCGGCCTCCCAAAGTGTTGGGATTCCAGACGTGAGCCACCGTGCCTGGCCTGCTTTTCCCTTTCACATGTCTAAAGGGGACCCAGACTATATCAGGTCCCCTCTGCTCTACATTCTGTAGCACCCCATACTTGCAGTTTTGTAACTCCCATATTTGAAATGATTCATTTAATGTCTTTATCCAGCTATGACACAAGTTGGAACCGGATAGGGTGTCTGGCTTCTTTTTCCAGTGTCTAGCACTGATTAGTCACCCAAATCCCAGTCTGCTTGCATGAGTCTCTGAGTCTCTGTAGGATTGTATAGTAGCTTACAGGTCCCTTTATGTTCTTCCTGTGAATGAGAATCAGGAAAACCCAGATAGGATCTTCTTTTTTTTTTGAGCTGGAGTCTCGCTCTGTCTCCCAAGCTGGAGTGCAATCCTGTAATCTTGACTCGCTGTAGCCTCTGCCTCCTGGGTTCAAGTGATTCTCCCACCTCATTCTCCTGAGTAGCTGGGATTACAGGCACCTGCCATCATGCCCAGCTAATTTTTATATTCTTATGGAGACAGGGTTTCGCCATGTTGGCTAGGCTGTTCTCAAACTCCTAACCTCAGGTGATCCACCTGCCTTGGCCTCCCAAAGTGTTGGGATTACAGGCCTAAGCCACTGCTTCCAGCCAAGTATCTTCTTAAAACTTTAAAGTTCAATGCAAAAGCACAGACTTCACTGAGAAGTCCACAAGACCAAGCTTATTATGTACTTGAGCAGACTTATTTTATTCTTTCATGTCTTCCAAGTTCTTGACTCTGGTAAAAATCATCTCTGGATCTTCCCTTTTCCCTTGAATGATGCTGCAAGTTCTGCTTCTCACTTCAAGGTTAAATGGAGAGATATTTTTGAATGAACAGTTTTGATAATGACATTTTTAAAAAGCATTTACAGAAACTGGTATTTTTGCAACTTTTTTGTAAGTCAAAACTTATTTCACAATTAAATTTATTTTTGTTTCTTTTTAACTGCAGCCTGTCCTCTGACACTGAGCTATACCTGAAGAAAAACTGTTTAATTGATATGACATCTTGAAGAAAGGACAATCAGTGTGTCTCTAGTTTGTATCAAGTAGATAGCATTCCCTGACACTATATCAGCCTCTTGGCATTTGGTAGAAGTGGGTAAATCAGACTGAATACACAAGCCTTGCTATAAGGACATTTGCTATATAACTTTTAACTATATTGACTGGCTTTTCATATAGATTATTGTATGATGGACAGAGTGTACTAATTGATGTGAATATACCTATTCATTTAATCTTTATCATTATAAAAAGGTAATGAATAACATTCTGATTTATTTATCAAGTGCTTAAATGTTTGATAGTATGTTAGTCTGATGTTATTACTTTTTGGACAGCTAACAAATGGGGTGTGAACCTAGGAGGCTACAAGCCAATGCTGATTTTTGCGGATGCTTCCACATTGTTATCCTAAGAGTTATTGTGTGTGTTATTAGATAGTGTTACTAGGCAACAGCTCTTTGTTCTGTTTACTGGGACAGTAATATTCCCTCTCTCCCTGCATCTTTTTTCCCCATGAGCAGGGCTCCCAGTTTTTCAAGCCTGAATTGTTTTCCAATCAAAGTGAAGAGACAGTCTGTGGATGTTGAATATGCAAGGAACTGAAGAGAGAGAGATTAGAAGAGAGACTTGTCCAGGTGAGTGAGCAAGGGACAAGCAGTGGGAGAAATAGCCAGCCATCAGGAAGCCTTTGGAAATTATAGAAGAGAAGCTGGGTGAGGCTCAGGAGATAAAATAACTGTCTCTTATAGGGATGTTGGGGGCAGAGGTGGGTGAACATATCTGGAGCTAACTTTTTCCCAGTAGTAATTTTATTCTCATTTCTAGCATTTTCCTGTTGACATTCTCCCAGTCTCCACTCTGGATACAAAGCATTCATGTTTCCTGTCTTGCCCTAATCTTAGCCTAGGTGTTGGTGGTTGTTTTTCATTTATCTCCATTGTCTCATTCTCTTGCTCCTTGGGTGTCTGTAGCTACCCCTTCCATGGGATTTCCTCATTAATGGTAATCATATTTCCCTGATACATATCTCTTCTGTCAGTTGCAACTCTTAAGTTACTTGCCATACTTGTTGTTACTGGCCCTTCATCATAGGCCATTACTGAGGTCTGCCAAAAGTTAAGGTCAGGGGCCTTCACTCTGCCCTGTATAGGAGATATTCATTCTGCTTTTTTCTTTCAGGCTGGGTAAACAAGAACAAGCCTGCCCCAGAGCAGGATGTCTGTAAAATTGACTCATCAGGGATAGTAGCAAAGAGATTCCAAGAGGATGAATACCAAGATTCTACATTTGAAAAAAAATATGCATGTGAGGGCATGAAGGAAAACTCTCCTAGGGAGATTGCTGAATCATGCCTTTTCCAGGAAGGAGGTTTTGGGGGAATAACTTTCATCCACAAAGAAGCACCCCCTGAAATTATTAGTCAAAACTATAATTTTGAGAAAAGCTTGCTTTTGACCTCAAGCCTTGTTACACGTCTCAGGGTTTCTACAGAAGAGAGTCTGCATCAGTGGGAAACAAGTAATGTACACAGCAATGATTTTTCAGACCAAAGTAAATGTCCAACTCTCTGCACACAGAAGAAATCTTGGAAATGTAATGAATGTGGAAAAACCTTTACTCAGGGCTCATCCCTTACCCAACATCAGAGAACTCATACTGGAGAGAGACCCTATGCATGTGAGGAATGTGGGAAAGCCTTTAGTCGTAGTTCGTTCGTTGTTCAACATCAAAGAATTCACACTGGAGTGAAACCATATGGATGTGAGCAGTGTGGGAAAACATTTAGATGTCGATCATTTCTTACTCAGCATCAAAGAGTTCACACTGGAGAGAAACCTTATAAATGTAATGAATGTGGGAATTCCTTCCGCAATCACTCACATCTCACTGAACACCAGAGAATTCACACTGGAGAGAAACCTTATAAATGTAATAGATGTGGGAAGGCATTCAATCAGAATACACACCTTATTCATCATCAGAGAATTCACACTGGTGAGAAGCCTTATGTATGCGGTGAATGTGGCTCTTCTTTTCGAAAACACTCAAATCTTACACAACATCAGAGAATTCACACTGGGGAAAAACCCCATAAATGTGATGAATGTGGGAAAACTTTCCAAACAAAGGCAAACCTCTCTCAGCATCAGAGAATTCATACTGGAGAGAAACCCTATAAATGTAAAGAATGTGGCAAAGCGTTTTGTCAGAGCCCATCTCTTATTAAACACCAGCGAATTCATACTGGAGAAAAACCATATAAGTGTAAGGAATGTGGCAAAGCATTTACTCAGAGCACCCCACTCACTAAACATCAGAGAATACACACAGGGGAGAGACCCTACAAATGCAGTGAATGTGGTAAAGCCTTCATTCAGAGCATTTGCCTTATTCGGCATCAGAGAAGTCACACTGGAGAAAAACCCTATAAATGCAATGAATGTGGAAAGGGCTTTAATCAGAACACCTGCCTCACTCAGCATATGAGAATTCATACTGGAGAGAAGCCCTATAAATGTAAAGAATGTGGGAAAGCCTTTGCTCATAGCTCATCTCTTACTGAACATCATAGAACTCACACTGGTGAGAAGCTCTATAAATGTAGTGAGTGTGAGAAAACCTTCCGCAAGTATGCACACCTTAGTGAACATTACAGAATTCACACTGGTGAGAAGCCTTATGAGTGCATTGAGTGTGGAAAGTTCTTCAGACATAGTTCAGTGCTTTTCAGACATCAGAAACTTCACAGTGGTGAATAATGCAGGCATTTAGGTTATGACAGTTTCTCTAGTGAGGATGACTACGAATCTGACTGGGAGTAGAGGGGCAGGTAGAGTTCCTGGAGGGAAGGAAGAAGGAGCCTTGGCTACTGTACTCTGAGAGGAATGTTTCCAGAAATGGAGGTGAGAGCTTAGGGAATGCAGAGCCTACTTGAGGTGGGCATCTGGGAATACAGGGTAGAAGGAAATTCCTGCTTTTCAGATAAAGCCTACACGTTGCCACTGCCTCCCCATGTGACTCTTAAAGCTTGAGGGGGCATTTGTTAAGTTAGCACTTCTGCTAACTTTACTACACCCTGCCCCATCTTCTGACTTGTCACCCATTTTCGTTGGCTGGCAGGTTGAGATGTTTTTCTTAAACACTGCCTGTCAGTGTCAAGTGGCACAGTTCTGATGTAGTGCTAAGTCTAGCCTCCAGATTTGAGGCAGCCCTGACCATGCTACCATGGGGGAAGCTCCCAACCTGTAGAAGTGGTCCTGTAAAGAGGAGACGGAAACAAATAACCAAAAAAAAAAAAAAAAAAAAATCCATATTCATTTAAAAAAAGGAGATATAAAGCAACAACTGGGCTAACCTCTATAGATCTGCCAGTAAAGAAGGTCTTTCCTCATTCTTCCAAGCTTTGGGGTGACTCGGAGCTAAGAATGAAACAGGAGATCAAGTTAGAATTCATGATGTTGGTTTATGGGAAGGCAGTCATACCTGTTCAGAGAACCAGTAAGACCCAGTATCTATCTCAGAGGAATAATGGTTACCCAGGAAGGAAATGGTCTGCTCAAGTGACAAGCCTCAGAACAGGAAGCCTGCATGCAACTGAGCAAGTCACCTACATAACTCTGCCTGTGCTAAGGTGTACACCTGTCTATTGTAACTTTGCCTAGGCTCTTGGTGTACAGAGACCAGAGAAGAGAGACCCACTAGGAGTAACAGCATCCTAACAAAGTGATACTTAGTTTGTTGGTCTTTAGGAGAAAGCATTAGTAATGAAAGGAGAGAATTTTCAGTTGATTGGACGTTGGGGCCGCTTAAGAAAGTGTTGACATTTGTCATGGAATGATTTTGGAAAGACTTCTAAAACAATCTTTTTCAAATCCCTGAAAATCAGGATAGCACATTTTGCCACTGACTGTGACAGTATTTTATTCTTTTGAGAGAAATGACATAGTTTTCCCTTTATTTCCCAAATTCCTTTCATGTTCTTAACTGCTACCCAGAAATTGAGCTCCAGAACATTGAGGATAGCCTTTGACTGGTATTTAAAATAGTTTCTAAGCTGTGAAGCTTATAGCATTTTTAAAGTGTGGCTATTAAAAACACTAAATTAGGTTGATTCTGGAATACTTGGTTATTTGGAACTCATCGATTTTTCTAGAGCAATTGCCTTCTAGGGATAGGTTTGGGCCGTGAATTACCATTAATGGGAATATGGTATAAATATGTATCTTTTTCCTATGAAGATTATGTTCTTGAAACCTACCACTAATGAAGTCATAATTGAGGAATTTAATACATTATGGGTAAAAATACTGTAAAAGCTTTCTAAATATGTTCATGAAAATATTATTTTACCAAAAACAAACTGTATTTATACCTCCTAGATAAAAACACTGTATAATTAATTACTGGCACATAATACATGTTCAGTAAATATTTATTTCATGAGTTAATACATCAACCATTCCCCAACAACCTTTCTTGGAACTTGCTGATGAATATTTATAGCAATATTTGTACACCATCTTGAGAATTATGAGTGGAGACTAGAGAGAATAGGGAGAGTTTTCTTAACAAAGAAACAAGAAAACTTTTTTTTTTTTTTTTTTGAGGCGGAGTCTCGCTCTGTCGCCCGGACTGGAGTGCAGTGGCCGGATCTCAGCTCACTGCAAGCTCTGCCTCCCGGGTTTATGCCATTCTCGTGCCTCAGCCTCCGGAGTAGCTGGGACTACAGGCGCCCGCCACCTCGCCCGGCTAGTTTTTGTATTTTTAGTAGAGACGGGGTTTCACCGTGTTAGCCAGGATGGTCTCGATCTCCTGACCTCGTGATCCGCCCGTCTCGGCCTCCCAAAGTGCTGGGATTACAGGCTTGAGCCGCCGCGCCCGGCCTGAAACAAGAAAACTTTAAAGATACCTTGGGAGGCTGAGGCACGGAGAATCACTTGAACCTGGGAGGTGGAGGCTGTAGTCAGCCGAGATTGTGCCTGTGCACTCCAGCCTGGGAGACAGAGTGAGACTTTTTCTCAAAAAAAAAAAAAAAAAAAAAAGAGATGTATAAGTTCTTGTGGGAAAAATGTTCTCAAATGGAACAGACTTGATCCTGAATTTTTAATTCTCAGGCTGAGAAAATCTGGCATGTTTTCACATTCTGGGGAAACAAAGGTAAATAACTGGTCTTTCCACTACCATGACCACATATTCTCACACTTGCACTTATGTGCTCTGATTTTCTCTCAGTTGCTGGCCCATGATGTGCCTAGTCACTCCAGTGTGGCCCCAAACCTAGGCATTGCCCTCACCTCAATTTTCCCTCTTACTCAATCTTCATATCCATTTAACCACTATGTCCTGTTGAAGTTATCTCCTATCTCTGGAAGCCATCTCCACTGCAATTGTAGTCCAGTCCCCTACTCCTTTAATTTTAATTCTTTTTTTTGAGACAGGATCTCACTCTGTTGTCCAGGCTGGAATGCAATGGCATGGTCTCTGCTTACTGCATACCCTACCTCCCAGGCTTAAGCGGTCCTCCCATTTCAGCTTCCCAAGTAGCTGGGACTACAGGCATGTGCCATTATGCTTGGCTAATTTTTGTATTTTTTTTTTTTGTAGAGATGGGGTTCACCATGTTGCCAGCCTTGGTCTCGGACTCCTGGGCTCAAGCAGTGTGCCTGCCTCAGCCACCCAAAGTGCCAGGCACTTTTGCACAAACTGTTCCTGTTGCCTCAGTTCCCTTCCCTGCTTCTGCTTGCCTGCAGAACTCCCATTTTTCACTTAGGAATGTGCTCAGGCAATATCTCAAAGCTGTCTCTAACCTCATGGATGTTTTATTCTGTCTTGTATTTTTCATCATTTTATTATGTTACATTATAATAGTTTGTTCACACATCTTTCCTTTTGTCAGCTTTGCTAGGGAAGGAACAATGTGAAATTTGTTTACCTTTGTATCAACAGTGCCTGGTACTTAGGAGGTGCTCAATAAGTATTTTTTGAACTCAACTGAAGAGTCAGACGTTTCTGTGTGCCAGTCTGCAGGTTGTGACTTAGGTCCCCAGTTGTCAGCAGGAAGGAGGCATGGTGAGTATGTGTATCCATGAAGTGTCTGCCAGGAGCAAGAATTCTGCAACTTTCCCTAAGATAAGGTATGTGGTTTTATTAAACAGAAGATCCCATAAAAAAAACAGTATTTTTCAATTAGAGATTTAAAAGTCCTATCACAATTTAACAAAATGCTTTCAATTATATTGATGTCAGGGTCAGCAGGAGGAGGAAAATGCATGCAACTGCAGAGACATACCTGTGTCAACTGGAATAGCTATGAAATAGTAAATGGGAACGGAAGAGTAATGCTGGCCTAGCAGGAGGGCATTTGGAGCTTACAAATCTTAAAGTGCGCCAGGAATGGTGGCTCGCACCTATAATCCCAACTACTCAGGAGTCTGAGGTGGGAGGATTGATTCAGGCCAGGCGTTCGAGAGCATCCTGTGGAACGTAGCAAGACCTTGTCTCTTAAAAAAAAAAAAAAAAAAAAAAAAGGCCAGGTATGGTGGTGCATGCCTATAGTCCTAGCTATTCTGGATGCTGATCCTGAGGTGGAAGGATTGCTTGAGCCCGGGTGTTTGGAGCTGCAGTGAGCTAGGATCACGCCACTGCAATTTAGCCTATGTGTCAGAGAGTAAGACCCTCTCTCTCAAAAAAAAAAAAAAGTTCCAAAATGGAAGCACTTCCTGAGATTTTGGGCTCTGGGATGATAAAGAATTTGAGTGTCTTGGCTTATTGTGCACTGAAATTTAATTCATGACTTCAGAAGGACACACTGGGATGGAGCCACATCAGATCCTCAGAACAAAAGAGGAAAGATGTGATTGGGGTTGCTCAAGACTACACAACCAGTGTCAGATGAGGTTCAAACTGCAGTGTCTTTGCATTTCATTCACTTTTCCCTGTATTGGTTATACCTCTATTCCATATGCCTCTTTATCTTTTGTAGAACTGACCACTTTTTTTGTTTGTTTGTTTCTGAGATGGTTTCACTCTGTTGCCCAGGCTGGAGTGCAGTGGCATGATCCTAGCTCACTGTAGCCTAGACCTCCCAGGCTCAAGTGATTCTCTCACCTCAGCCTCCCAAGTAGTTGGGACTACAGGTGTGAACTACCATGCCTGCCTACTTTTTAAAAAGTTTATTTTATGGCCAGGTGCGGTGGCTCACGCCTGTAATCACAGCGCTTTGGGAGGCAAAGGCAGGTGGATCACGAGGTCAGGAGTTCGAGACCAGCCTGACCAACATGGTGAAACCCCCGTCTCTACTAAAAATACAAAAATTAGCCAGGCGTGGTGGCACGTGCCTGTAATCCCAGCTACTTAGGAGGCTGAGGCAGGAGAATCGCTTGAACCTGGGAGGCGGAGGTTGCAGTGAGCCAAGATCATGCCACTGCACTCCATCCTGGGTGACAGAGCAAGAGTCTGTCTCAAAAAAAAGTTTATTTTATTTTATTTTTTGGTACAGACAGGTTCTTGCTATGTTACCCAGGCTCATCACAAACTCCTGCCCTCAGGTGATCCTTCTATCTCAGACTCCCTTATAGGCCTGAGCCACTGCATCCAGCCTAGAATTGACCACTTAGTGCTCCAGTCTTTTCCTTATCCTGAGGATGTGAGGAGCTCACTTGTATACGATTGAGAAGGTTTTTGTTCTCAGACTCTCAGACTTTCCTGACAAGTAAGTTGATGATACCTTTTGGCCCCTACTTTTTCTACATAAGGTAGAAACGTAATCTTGACCATATGTGGCATTAGTTTCATTTCTTTTATCCACTGGCCACATGAGGGCTAAGGTTATTTTAGTGTTACGGAATGTTTTTGGTGTGCATCCCTACCGTCTATTTTACACCTCATTGAAAGACGCTCAGCCCAAACTGCTATTAAACTCCAGATTACGGTTTCTAGTAACCTGCTCTACCTAGGGTACCTCACTCCAGACTTAATGTCCTCCACACACTAGAGCCTGCTGATTTGGAGATTCTTTGAAGCCTGATGTTTCGGGAATGAATAATTAGACCTAGGCTCTCTGGCCTGTGAGATGTTAGGGCTGGAGGGGAGAACTTGCTATCTGATTTCAAACAAGTGCTGAGAATGTGACACCTGGAAAGAGAAACTTAACATTATTGTTACATGGCATATCAACTGACAATTTTACGAAGTGTCACTTTTTAGCCAAAGATAGTGATGGCCCCAGTCTGTGGCACCACCATTCCTGATTTGTGTCCAATAGGGACTCCATTTTGGGAAAACTGCGAATCTGAAGACTGGAATGGAATTTTTATTTTTTTACTTTTTATTTTTTATTTTTTTTATTTTTTTGAGATGGAATCTCGCTCTGTAGC
Organism: Piliocolobus tephrosceles; assembly: GCF_002776525.5. Classification (NCBI taxonomy): domain Eukaryota; kingdom Metazoa; phylum Chordata; class Mammalia; order Primates; family Cercopithecidae; genus Piliocolobus; species Piliocolobus tephrosceles. The sequence continues at coordinate 91,930,789 of NC_045435.1, read as the reverse complement.
CCAGGCTGGAGTGCAGTGGCACGATCTCGGCTCACTGCAAGCTCTGCCTCCTGAGTTCACGCCATTCTCCTGCCTCAGCCTCCGGAGTTACTGGGACTACAGGCGCCCACCACCACGTCTGGCAATTTTGTTTTTGTATTTTTTTAGTAGAGACGGGGTTTCACCATGTTAGCCAGGATGGTCCTGATCTCCTGACTTCGTGATCCACCCGCCTCAGCCTCCCAAAGTGCTGGGATTACAGGCGTGAGCCACTGCACTCGGCCAATTTTTGTTTTTTTTTTAAGTTGGAGTCTGGCTCTGTCACCCAGGCTGGAGTGCAGTGGCATGATCTCAGCTCACTGCATCTCGCCTCCCAGGTTCAAGCGATTCTCCTACCTCACCCTCCTGAGTAGTTGGGATTACAGGGGCGCACCACCACACCCGATTATTTTGTGTATTTTTAGTAGAGACGGGGTTTTGCCATGTTGGTCAGGCTGGTCTTAAACTCCTGACCTCTTGATCCGTCCTCCATGGCCTCCCAAAGTGCTGGGATGACAGGCATGAGCCACCCTCCCGGCCTGGAATGGATAATTTCTCTGCTGCATCTCATTAATTTACTCAGCAAGTGTTCACTACTATATGCTGCACACTAGGGATATGATGGTATGCACACAGCCCCGTTGTCCTGAGCTTGCAGATCAATAGGAATGCTTGGAAGTGAACAAGGTACTCTCCACTCATGCCTTTATCTCTGGACTTTACCTGTCAAGATGAGCCCATGTGTGCAAATATTTCCTGAGTTAGGGCCAGCAAGATCTGAAGTTTTGTAGAAAGGGATGAGTGTGCTACCTTGAGGCCCTGAAAGGTCACTGAAGCCAAGGCAGAACAATAGGCACTGGAGCTGGGATTTGAGAAGCAGATAATAGTCCTAACATTTACTGAAGATTTAAAAAATACTAGATGTTAGTAATTCACACGTATTAACCTCATTTAATCCTCACAACAACCCTATGGTACCATTATTATACCTGATAAGTGAGGAAGCAGGCACAGAGAGGTAAAATTGCAAAGTTCATACATACACTGAGAATCAGGGATTTGAGCTCAAAGCAGTGTTTTTTTGTTTTTGTTTTTGTTTCTGAGACAGTCTCACTCTGTCACCCAGGCTGGAGTGCAGTGGCTCGATCTCAGCTCACTGCAACCTCCCGCTCCCAGGTTCAAGTGATTCTTGCGCCTCAGCCTCCGGAGTGACTGGGATTATAGACGCCCACCATCACACCCGGCTGATTTTTGTATTTTTAGTAGAGACGGGGTTTCTCCATGTTGGGCACGCTGATCTCGAACTTCTGACTTCGGGTGATACGCCCGCCTCGGCCTCCCAAAGTGCTGGGATTACAGGCGTGAGCCTCCGCGCCTAGCCTGTACAGCTTTTTTTTTTTTTTTTTGGCCACCTGAACAAAGATCCTGGGTCAGTAAGGTGTCGGGGTTTCTGTGAGGAGGTCAATTTTCTTCCAGGTGAGGATGTGTGTGAGGAAGGTGGAAGCCAGTTTTGTGAAAAGCCTTGAGAATCCCCAAAGGACAGTAACATAGGAAGTTAAATGTGGCGGACGTGCAGGATGAACTGATGCACAGTAAGAGCTCCTTGTGGTCGACCCTTCTGACTTCCATTCCGTTTCTCTGTACTGGAAGACGCAAGTCAGGTGGGCTCGCAGGTTGTTTCTGCAGGCGGGTTATCCAGCACAGCACCGAAACCCGAAACCCGTAGCCTGCGTCGGGGGGAGGAACCACAGAGAGGAAGCCGCTCCCGCCTTCCTAGAGAGGAGACGGCGGTGGTTATTGGCAGAGGCGCGGACTGCTGACGTCACGCCGGCGGGGCGCGTCCGGGAATTACTCCCTTCCACAGGGCAGCACCCAGGCACCTGTCGCAAGGTTCGTGAGGGGGGCGCCGTGGGAAGTGCATGGTGAGCGGTTTCCTCTGTGCCGGGCTGCTGCGGGTCGATTCCAGCGCCTCCCTGGGGAGGCAGGGCGTCTTCCTTCCTGGAGGGCCTTTGGAGCGGAGGCCCGAGGCCTAGGGCAAACTTGCCATGAAGGGAGGAGAGGCTGTTCGAGAGCCCTGGGCTGGGAGTCGAGGGCATGGGTTCGATTTGTACATACTTGAGCAAGTTAGTGAACTTCTGGGCACTTCAGTTTTCTGATTTCCAGAAATAAATACTGTTTCTTGCCTTGCCGTTTTCCAAAGTTGTGCGGGTTGAAATAAGTATATGCAATAATTATCCACTTCCCTTCATTATTTCTTCTTCTCTAACAGCAACAAAATAGGTACTGTATGAAGACATACAGACTCAGTAGTTTAACAGCAGGCACTATTTATTGAATGCTTACCAGCTGGCATTCTTCTAAGTAGTTGCCATGTAGTAACCCACTTATTCATTACCACAACCCTATAGAGTGGTTATTTTTATCGTCTCCATTTAACAATTGAAAAAACTGGTGCAAAAAAAGGTTAAGTAACTTGTTCAAAAGTCCTAGCCCCAGAGCCCATGCCATACTTGTAAGTTTGGTGGAGGAAGACAGAGTGTAATCAGACTAGAAAGTCCTGCAGTGGAAACTTGTAAAATTCTTTGAGAATGTAGACGAGGAAGTGCCTTGGAAAAGTCGAGAAAAATTTCCCACATGGAAGAGGTGTGGAGGTTTACATTTGAGCTAAATATTAAAGGTTGACTGCAAGTTTGAAAATAATTGCTGGCTTATTTGACCAAATGGGGGGAAAAAAGAGAAGTTTGAAAATAATTAAACAGTTTGTTCAGTGTCAGTTAAGAGATGCTAGTAGATTGGGATGTATTAGACAGGAAACCAGGTTCCTGCCTTTGAATACAGTGTTCTTTACATTAGGAGGGGTTCTTGAAACCTTTCCCTTATGAAGGGTCCTTAACATCTTACAGCAGATACTCCTCACAAAAAGGCAATCCTCTTGTTATTTTCGAGAAAGTCCCCCAATTCTAATTGGAGGATAACTGACAGGAAGTTTCCCTGCTGTTGATTCAGTGTGGGGAAAAGAAAGAAAGATCAGACTGTTACTGTGTCTAAATAGAAAGAAGTAGACATAAGAGACTCCATTTTGTTCTGTATTTGAGATGCTGTTAATCTGTGACCCTACCCCCAACCTTGTCCTTGCAAGAGACATGTGCTATGGTGACTCAAGGTTTAAAGGATTTTGGGCTCTACAGGGTGTACTTTGTTAAACAAGTGCCTGAAGGCAGCTTGCTAGTTAAAAGTCATCACCATTCTCTTAATCTCAAGTACCCAGGGATACGCACACTGCCAAAGGTCGCAGGGACCTCTGCCTAGGAAAGCTAGGTATTGTCCAAGGTTTCTCCCCATGTGATAGTCTGAAATATGGCCTTGTGGGAAGGGAAAGACCTGATCGTCCCCCAGCCTGGCACCCGTGAAGGGTCTGTGCTGAGGAGGACTAGTACAAGAGGAAAGAAGGCCTCTTGGCGGTTGTTGGCAATTGAGATAGAGGAAAGCATCTGTCTCCTGCCCGTCCCTGGGCAATGGAACATCTCAGTATAAAACCCGATTGTAAGGCCGGGCACGGTGGCTCAAGCCTGTAATCCCAGCACTTTGGGAGGCCGAGACGGG
>NC_045435.1:91862893-91926768 GCF_002776525.5 Piliocolobus tephrosceles | reverse complement strand
CTCCAGCTCGGGCGACAGAGCAAGACTCCGTCTCAAAAAAAAAAAAAAAAAAAAAAAACCCGATTGTGTGTTCTGTTTACTGAGAAAGGAGAAAACCGCCTTAGGGCGAAAGGCGGGACTTGCCAGCCCAGTGCTGCTCTTTATGCACTAAAAAGGTTTATGGAGGTGTTTACATATGCATATCAAGGCACAGCACTTTTCCTTAAACTTATTCATGTCACAGAGATCTTTATTCATATGTCTTACTGCTGACTTTCTCCCTACAATGATCCTATTATCCTGCCACTTCCTTTTCTTTAAGATGGTAAAGATAATTATCAATAAATACTAAGGGAACTCAGAGACCGGTGCCCGCGTGGGTCCTCTGTATGCTGAGCGCTGGTCCCCTGGGCCCACTTTTTCTTTCTCTATACTTTGTCTCTGTGTCTCATTTCTTTTCTCAAGTCTCTCGTTCCACCTAACGAGAAACGCCCACAGGTGTGGAGGGGTAGGCCACACGTTCATTCAGCCTGTTCTTAACAAGACCCACTCACCTCACTGCTAGCTCCTTTAGTACTTTTCAAATACATGAATAAACAGACTCAATCAAAGATGGACTGGAAGGGCTTGATTTTAGGTTTTTGCTCTTTTCCCATGTATATAGAATCAAAGCATCATAGAATGTTGATATTAGAAGAAGCTTTAAATATTATCTAGCTTTTCACTTTCATTTAACAAATAAGAAATGGATGAGACTGAGTGACCTGCGTTAGGTCACTGAACAAATTGGTGGCAGAACTGAGACTAGAATCCACACCTCTTGACTGAGTCTATTACTGGTCCTGCCCTCTGTTGTAGCCCTGCAGCCTTTGACTTTTGGAATAAATGGCTTTTCCAGTAGGCTTAGGGGAGCCATTGGGCTCCAACCTGATATCCTATAAAGAAATTTTTACCCCCAGATGCTTAGTCCTTAGAATGACCTGCCCTCTTTGTGCATTGCCACATAGCTCTGAAGTGTACCCACTCACTAATTTTGTCATTGGAGATACTCCTCTAGGATAATAACAATATTTTTTCATTTAAACTTAAAATGGTCGTTTGGTTAGAGATGGGATGTTCTTGAGTTACCCCGAATCCAGAATATGTAGAAAGTCGGCTGGTAATTTATGGGTGGCTCTTTTTCCTCCCTCAGTGCCTCAAATTCCTGCCTGTCCTCAAGAGAAGAGCCCCCAGGAGAAAAGCCAGTATTGCTTGTGTGCCTAACAACCTGTCTCTTGGTAAGTTAACTCTTAACTAGAGAGTCCAGGATGGTGGTTGTTGTGAGACTGCCATCAGAAGTGATGGGACCCACCAATGTCCACTATATGTGGACCCAGGAGACTGAAAATGTAGAACCACGCAAAAATGGGTACCATTTTACTCAAATCAGTGAGAGTGGCCCACTGTGAAAAAGGCTATGGAATAATTGGTTAGAGTGCACTACGTTCTTATCAGAGTACCTGAACTGAAGACTCTATAGTCATCTGGTAGCACATCTTTAAACCACTTACTGAACTGCTAAGTATGATGCCTTAATGATGTAGTGGTTGGATCTAGGAATATGGATAGTAATTGGAAGACCCAATTGCAAATGTAATTAGGTATTTCCTCAGAGAATATGGAATGGGTTTCTGGCCGTGTTTAGAACAAGAGCTTAAGTTACTGCAACTGATACTGTCACTGGCTATCAAAAGGCAACATGGAGCCTGGGTGTCTGTCAAACTTAGTAAAATAATTCTGGGTAAATTGTATTCTTAGGTTATGGGAACTCTGTGAAGAGAATATGACTGTGTCCTGAAGAATTTGGTCTAGTTTAATATGTATGCATAATATATGAACACTTATGTATGTATCTATGTTTATATGCATCAAGAGATACCTAGAAGAAAGTCCATCAACATACTAACTCTATTTTCTGTGACTGGGTTTCAAGTGATTTCCTCTTTGGAGTAGCTGACCATTTAATAGAATGAGCATGCATTCTTTGTATGATAAGATAAAAACCTTTTTATTTTGGAAAAATATGAGTAAAGGAATTAAAAATGTGCTTAGAGTTTTGATTTTACATCTAGTTGCTTAAACCAACTGGAGTTTGTTTTTGTATATAGCATATCCATGCTGTAAGTTAATACATCAGATAAAGATAGGTTTAGGTAAGATAATCAACATATTTAACAAACAGTATGGTACAGGCATTGTCCAAGCAGGTAGTCGTGAACAATTTGTACAGATATACCAGTATGTATCAGTTGACTCTCAGCCCCGATAGATCCATATGTACCAACATGAAGAGATCTCTAAGACACATTTTTTAGTGGGAAATAAAAGCAAATTGCAGAGCAGAACCTGTAGGACTATTTCATTTATGTAAAGAGAATTAAGTGCTATATGTGTGTAGAAAAATATGAAGAAAAAAGGAATGAAAGAAGATACTCCAAACTTGATAATCAAGGAATAGGTTTATTTTGCTAACAAAAATTTTCTTTTAGGGACGAGGTCTTGCTCTGTCCTAGGCTGGAGTGCAGTGGCGTGATCATGGCATACTCCAGCCTCAACATCCTGGGCTCAAGTGATTTTCCCACCTCAGCCTGCTGAGTAGCTGGGACTACAGGTGCACATGACCACACCCAGCTAATTGTTTATTTTTTGTGGAGACAGTATCTCACTATGTTGCCTAGGCTGCTTTTAAACTCCTAGTGTCAAGTGATCCTCCTGCCTCAGCCTCTCAAAGTGTTGAGATGATAGGTGTGAGCCACCATGCCTGGCCTATCTTATATACTTCTGTATTATCTAAATATTTTAAAGTGAGGATATATAGTTGTGTAATTTACATGATTAGAAAACTAAGACAAAAATGGGCCTCAGAGAAAAAGAATGTGTTAGTGTCTCCAGCACCTACTAGGGAAGAGGTTGCTCTGATGTGCAGCACCTGAATATTCATTCTTTAATTCCGTGTAGCTTATTTAGGGCACCAGGGTTTCAAAATTTGATGATCATTTAGTTATAATCAATTAAATATTTTGTTCTTTCTCCAGTTCTTTGTTTCCCAAAGAGTGCTCTAATGACAATGATTTGGTTCACATACTGTTTTTCTAAAGTCCAGAGAATGTGTTAACCAGCTCTATATTGAGCACAAAAGTTTTTCATTGTAAATAAATAAAGTGACTTTATTTTCTCTCTCATTCCCCTTATAAATCTGATTAGTATACTTCAGATTCTGAAGTATTTCTTTTGCTACAAAGGTGAGGGCCAGCACCTGGACCATGATGCTGTAGTCAAGTTACTGTCCAATTAAACCTTCTTCTTTAAGGACCACTTCTCTAATTTTCCTGAAACAAAAGAGTAATATCTTACTTTCTTCCAGTAAACAGGACTCTAGTTTTCAAACCTGTAGGTTTCCAGTTAGACTTAAGGAGAGAACTATAGATGGTGAATGTTGTGGAGAGAAAGAGAGATCCAGTAAGACACCTGTAAAGGTGACTGAATAAGGAAGGACTGGTGAGATAGGCCTAGTGAAAGTTACAGCCTGAATCACATTTGAAGTTTTAGAAGGGAAACTCTTTGATTATCACTAGTCTGCCATGATTATAGGCAACCTAAAGAAATAGAATTATAATTCCTGTTTTTTGAGGAGTAGAGACTAAGTGGACAGTAAGTTTCCCTAACACTTATATGTCCAAGTCTAGTATACTTATTCCTTTCATATTTTCCAGTTATTTATCACTGTGGATGCAAATCTGAATGATCCCAAATTACCTGGGTTAGTTTTTAGTATTTGATTGTTTCAGAATCAATCGTGATATGGAATTTTATAGAATTCCTAATACCTGTCACAACATAATCTCTCTCTTCAGAGAGGCTGATCATCAGGGGTTCACTTTTGGAGAAGTTGAGAATGCAGGCTGAACAAGGAAGAGGAAGGGGAATCCTGCAAGGATGAATGAGAGGACAGCAATGCATGTGTGATGTGTGTGAGCACACACACACAGTAACCTTTCCTAGAACAGTCTTACTCTAATGATAATCATCTGTGAAGAAAAAAATTTTTGTAAGTATGAATTTGGTGTTACAAGCAGCATGAATTCCAGCCAAATATCACTCAAAATGAAACATCGGAGAGTTAACATGCAGAAGAAACCTTCAAAGTGTAGTGAATGTGGAAAGTTCTTCACTCAGAGATCATCTCTTACCCAGCACCAGAGGATTCACAGAGGAGAGAAGCCCTATGTGTGCAGTGAATGTGGAAGTTGTTTCTGTAAACAGTCAAATCTTACTCAACATCTGAGAATCCATACGGGAGAGAAACCTTATAAATGTAATGAATGTGAGAAAGCCTTTCAAACAAAAGCAATTCTTGTTCAGCATCTGAGAATTCATACTGGAGAGAAACCCTATAAATGCAATGAATGTGGAAAAGCCTTTTGTCAGAGCCCATCCCTTATTAAACACCAGCGAATTCATACTGGAGAGAAACCGTATAAATGCACAGAATGTGGCAAAGCCTTCAGTCAGAGCGTATGCCTTACTCGTCATCAGAGAAGTCATTCTGGAGATAAACCTTTTAAGTGTAATGAATGTGGGAAAGCCTTTAATCAGAGTGCATGTCTCATGCAGCATCAGAGAATTCATTCAGGAGAGAAACCCTACACATGCATTGAATGTGGTAAAGCCTTCACTCAGAACTCTTCCCTTGTTGAACATGAAAGGACTCACACCGGAGAGAAACTTTATAAGTGTAGTGAGTGTGAAAAAACTTTCCGCAAACAAGCACACCTTAGTGAGCATTACAGAATTCATACTGGAGAAAAACCTTATGAGTGTGTTGGATGTGGGAAATCCTTTAGGCACAGTTCAGCACTTCTTCGACATCAGAGGCTTCATGCTGGAGAGTAAAATTTGGAATGTAATGACTATGGAAAGATTTGTATGAAAGCACCTTTTTTTCTCCTAAATTCCTAGGAATGTAAGACTCAATCTGTAGCTAGTATGAATATTTTGTATTTTGAACAAAAAAATGTTGTGTCCTAATGTGTCCTAGCCTGGAGTTTGATGCCTTATCTGCTGCTCAGTGGGTGTAGCCTTATCCCTTCTGAGCCTCAGTTTACCCATCCCCCCAGTAGAAAAATGGGGATATTTCCTAGGGTTGTCCTGCAAATAAAATGAGTTCTGCGTGACAGTTAACTACCATTAATTAGCCATTCTAAAAGTTTATTTACAATATCAAAATCTGACAAATCAGCATTGTTGTTTGGTTCTCAATGTATTATTTCTTAAGAACATTTTGTAATTGGGCTATGATTTTGTGATTAATCTACAGATGTCTATTTAAACTCTAATGTCTAGGTTTAAATAGGATAATACAATCTAAGACTGGTTTGTCTTTGAGAAATTTCAGATTTAATCAGAGAAAAAGGTACTGATAGGAATTTGAGTGGACGTTGTAAGGTATATTTCTGGGTACCCTCAAAATCTTCATTTACATTTTGATACTTTCTATTACTAGGTCTAATTTGACTTTAAGCTCTACGTTTCACTTTTCCATTAAACGGAAAGCCTCCCTAACATTAGAATAAAGCCTCATGTTGTGGGACTTCTGTGTGTATTTAGGGTTGGCAGCAGATGATTAGGAGAAGGCATATGACAGTAGAGAGGACTGGAATATAGAGGAGAATATAAGCATGTAGATGAGGATGTGGCTGTATTTGTTTCCAGTTCTAGGAGCACAGCACCAAATGTGGTCTCTTAAAGGAAGATGAGGGTAGAAGATGTTAAGATCTCAAGTTCCAGCAGGCGATGCCACTAACAATTAGCCACTTGTCAAAGGAAGGAGAGAACAGTGTCTTGGGGATGCTGATGGGATGGAGTGCCTAATGGCTGTTAAAAGCCATAAAAAAGCAAAGAAATCAAAGGATACTTTTGATGGAGCTTTAGGCTATGCTAAGCTCTTTAATGTAGACAAGCACCTCTAATACTAAAAGCACACTTGCAAGGAAGATAGGAGTTACTATTCACATCCTAGAATCAAGGAAAAAGAGGAGATGTTTGATTTGCTGAAAGTCAAACAGGTAATGTCAGAATTGAATCTCAAATCTATATCTTACCAAAAGTGTAGTTCTGGTTTATACAATACCAAAGTCACATACAGGTAATTTCCCACCATTGAACCTTCCTGTTAGTGTGAGATGCCAAATCTGTGAAAACCATTTTTAAACAGTAAAGACTTATTTTTTTCAGCTTAATGTGTGCTTATTGAAATACATTGATAAAATTAGAGAAACGAAAAAAATTAAAATTGCATGTTTTCAGCAAATAGTCACCTTAGTGTATTTATTCTAGCCTTTCTTTTCTGCATAGCTCTTTTTTCTTCCCTTTTAACAATAATTAGACTTGTACTATATTAGAGTACTATATAGAGTACTATATAGAGTACTATAGCCTGCATTTTTTTTATTTTTTATTTTTTTTGAGACGAAGCCTCGCTCTGTTGCCCAGGCTAGAGTGCAATGGCACAATCTCAGCTCACTGAAAGCTCCACCTCCCAGGTTCACGCCATTTTCGGGCCTCAGCCTCCCGAGTAGCTGGGACTACAGGCGCCCGCCTGCTTTTTAACATAACAATTTAGTAATATGTTACAGACTTTCTATAAACTTTAATGGTTGCCAAACATTTCATTGGTCTGTTCATAATTTTTTGACCTGTTCCCTGTCTCTGTGATATTTATATTAATGTTTTTTTCTTATAAATCAAAGAATCTAACGGTGCCTGTCATGGTATGAGCTCCTGTTAGTAATATTAATTTGGCAGTGAAATATCTTTGTATATAACGTTTTTACCATCTTAAAATTATTTTCTGAGGATTTTCAGAGGGTATAATTTTATTTTTAAAATTTAATTCATCTTTTTGACTTGATAATGTAAGCTTATGGCTTAAAATGTTAAAAATATAAAAGGTTGAACAGTGAAAAGTCTTCCACTCAGCCATCCGCTTGTCCCCTCATTCTATCCTAGACAACCAATATTACCCATTTTTTGTTTTTCTTACAAAGATATGAATAAACAAACATCTTTCTGTTAAAGACTATTTTTTAGAGCAGTTTTGAATTTACAGTAAAATTGAGTAGAAAGTTCCCATATATCCCCTGCCCCAAGACATGCAAAGCCTGCCTATCCTCCACCAGAGTGGTACAACCTACTTTGACACATCATTATCACCCAAAGTCATAGTTTACATTAGGGTGCACTCTTGGTTTTGTATATTCTATGGATTTTGACAAATGTATAATGATATGCATCCATCATTATAGTTTCATAAGGAGTTGTTTCACCTCTCTAAAAATTCTGTGTTCTTCCTATTCATCCCTCCGTCCATGGTGACCCTTGGCAACCACTGATTTTTTTTTTGGTTTTCTTTTTTTTTTGAGACGGAGTCTTGCTCTGTCACCCAGGCAGAAGTACAGTGGCATGGTTTTGGCTTACTGCAACCTCTGTCTCCCAGGTTTAAGTGATTCTCCTGCCTCAGCCTCCCGAGTAGCTGGGACTACAGGCGCATGCCACTACAACCAGCTATTTTTTTGTATTTTTAGTAGAGATGGGGTTTCACCATGTTAGCCAGGATGGTCTCAATCTCCTGACCTTGTAATCCACCCACCTTGGCCTCCCAAACCACTGATCTTTTTAACTGTCTCCATACTTTTGTCTTTTTCCGGAATGTCATATAGTTGCAACCATTCCGTATGTAGTCTTTTCAGGTTGGCTTTTTTCACTTAGTAGTATGCATTTAAGTTTCTCCCATGTCTTTTCATGGCTGGTCACCTCATTTCTTTTTAGTGCTGAATAATATTCCATTTTATGGATGTGCTATATTTACCCATTCATCGACTGAAGAACATCTTGGTTGCTTCCATGCTTTGTCATTTATGAATAAAGCTGCTGTAAATGTTTGCTTGAAGTTTGTGTGTGGACATGTGCTTTCAGCTCATTTTAGTAAATTACTAAGGAGTGAAATTGCTGGATTGTATGGTAAGAGTATGTTTACCGGCCGGGCGCGGTGGCTCAAGCCTGTAATCCCAGCACTTTGGGAGGCCGAGACGGGCAGATCACGAGGTCAGGAGATCGAGACCATCCTGGCTAACACGGTGAAACCCCGTCTCTACTAAAAATACAAAAAATTAGCCGGGCGAGGTGGCGGGCACCTGTGGTCCCAGCTCCTTGGGAGGCTGAGGCAGGAGAATGGCGTGAACCCGGGAGGCGGAGGTTGCAGTGAGCTGAGATCTGGCCACTGCACTCCGGCCTGGGCGACAGAGCAAGACTCCGTCTCAAAAAAAAAAAGAGTATGTTTAGCTTTTTAAGAAACTGCCAAAATGTCTGCAAAGTGACTGTACCATTTTACATTCCCATCAGTGATGAAGTAGAGTTCCTGTTGCTCCACATCCTTGCCAGCGTTTTGTGGTATTAGTGTTTTGGATTTTAACTTTTTTTTTTTTTTTTTTGAGACTGAGCCTCGTTCTGTTGCCCAGGCTGGAGTGTGGTGGCACGATCTCGGCTCACTGCAACCTCCACTTCCCGGGTTGTGATTCTCGTGCCTCAGCCTCCCAAGTAGCCAGAATTACAGGCACCCGCCACCACACCCAGCTAATTTTTGTATTTTTTGTAGAGGCGGGCTTTCACCATGTTGGCCAGGCTGGTGTCGAACTCCTGACCGCAAGTGATCTGCCTGCCTCAGCCACCCAAAGTGCTGGGATTACAGGTGTGAGCCACCACACCTGGTCGGATTTTAACTACTCTAATAGGTATGTAGTGGTAATCATTGTTTTAATCTGCAGTTCACCAATAATATATGATTTTAGCATCTTTTCATGTGTTTGCCACCTGTATAGCTTTGGTGAGGTATCTGTTAGAAGTTTACATTTTTAATCAGATTGCTCATTTTCTTATTGTTGAATTTTAAGTGTTCCTTGTATGTTTTGTATAACAGACCTTTATCAGATAGGTCTTTTGCAAATATTTTCCTCCCAGTCTGTGGCTTATTTTCTCAATCCTTGATTCCCTCTTTTTACTTTTTTTTTCTTTTTTCTTTTTTGAAAGAAATGGTAGCATAATATACACAGTTGTCCATTTTTTTTTTAAAACTAATCCATCTCACAGATTGTTCTGTATCAGTAAATAAAGATCTTTCCCCCACCCTTGCCCAATTGTCTTAATAGACCATTATTAGTTCCCTATTGGTGGACATTTAATAGCTTTTATTTTTCTGTTGTAAGCAAAACTGCATATGCAGCATCCTTGTCTTTAGGCACATGTGCAAGATATTTATAAGATAATTCCAGGTTGGGCACGGTGGCTCACGCCTGTAATCCCAGCACTTCGGGAGGCTGAGATGGGTGGATCATTTGAGGTCAGGAGTTTGAGACCAGCCTGGTCAATACAGTGAAACCCCACCTCTACTAAAAGTACAAAAATAATTAGCTGGCATGGTGGAGGGCACCTGTAGTTCCAGCTACTCAGGAGGCTGAGGCAGGAGAAATTGCTTGAACCTGGGAATTGAAGGTTGCAATGAGCTGAGATTGCGCCACTGCACTACAGCCTGGGCGACAGAGCAAGACTGTGTCTCAAAAAAAAAAAAAAAAAAAAAAAAATTAATAGGAGGAGAAGTATGTGCCTTTATAGCTTTGATAGAGATTGTGACCTCCCAGATGTTTAGTTATTCCTGCCACTAACAGTGGATGAGAGGTATGCTCAGTAAAGCAAATAAACAATTGCTCAACAATTCTTTGATACCAAAAAATTTTTATTGAATTTCTAACTCACCCCACATTGTTGACAAAATTTCCACCTGTTAGCTAGGAGGCTGAGGAAGGAGGATCAAGTGAGCCCAGGCATTTGAGACCAACCTCAGCAACATAGCAAGACCTCAAAAAACAAAAAACCTTGTTAACCCTGATGTGATGCATTTTATGCCTGTATCAAAATATTTCATTTATTCCATACATATATACACCTACTATGTGCCCACAAAAATTGAAAAATAAAAATAAAAAAATTTCCAACTGTTATTTGAGTAACCAACATAACACACTTGAATCCATTTGCAATGTAGTTGTCACATTCATAGTGATTCTGCATAGGATCAAGCATATTACTCCCTGTGTGTTATGTTACAGTCGTGCCCAAGCCTGTACATACTGAAATATATATCATTTTTATTATAAATTACATTATTTTTAAGACTTTTTCCATATTAAGCTAGGTGATTTATTGATTTTAGAAATGTATATATGTAGGTAGTTTGTATTTCCTAGGATTTTCATTTTAGGGTGGTAAAGGTGGTATTATAAAAATATCTGTGTAGGGTGGCGGCAGTGGTGCACACCTGTAATTACAGTGTTTGGCTGGCTAAGGCAGGAGGATCGCTTCGGTGCAGGAGTTCAAGGCTGCAGTGAGCTGTGATCTTGCCACCACACTAGAGTCTGGGTGACGGTGAGACTCTGTCTCAAAAAAACTCTGTAGGGCATTGGGTTTGATGGGGGCTTAGTGAAAGCTTCATGGCATATATTAGAGAATGCAGAAAATGTGCTATAATGAGACTAGAGTTTGAGCCCTAGAAGTATGGCCTTAGCTAAAGTTCTGAACATTGCCCCCTTTTATTTGTAAAATGGAAATGAGATGCTATTAATAATACTCCAGGACCTCTGTAAAAAAGAAATACACAGTAACATTTGAGATGAATCCTAGATGTATGCATAAAACCCAGAACCATAAAGCTTCTAGATGAAAGTTTAGAATATTATTTTGCAAACATTAGGTAGGCAAAGATTTGTTGGACAGGAGAAAACATTAGCCATAAAATAAAAAATATAATTTCATAAAATCAATAAATTAATGAAAATGAAGAATATTCTGTCACTAAGAGAAACCTTTAAGAAAACAGATAAGCCACAGGCTGGGGAAATTTTTTTTTTTTTTTTTTTTGAGACAGAGTCTCGCTCTGTCGCCTAGGCTGGAGTGTAGTGGCCGATCTCGGCTCCCTGCAAGCTCCAACTCCCGGGTTCACGCCATTCTCCTGCCTCAGCCTCCCGAGTAGCTGGGACTACAGGCACCCGCCACCATGCCCGGCTAATTTTTTGTATTTTTAGTAGAGACGGGGTTTCACCCGTCCCTTAGCCAGGATCGTCTCGATCTCCTGACCTCGTGATCCGCCCGCCTCGGCCTCCCAAAGTGCTGGGATTACAGGCGTGAGCCACCGTGTCCAGCTGGGGAAAATATTTATAGCAGATAAGTTAACAAGGGATTTGTACCCATGATTTATAAACAGCTCCTATCAAGGAGAAATAAAAATATAAACAACTCAATTAAAAATGGGCAAAAGAAGAGACATTTAAACAAAGATATACAACTAGCCATTCATACATGAATATGATGCTCAGTGGTCTGTGATGGTTAATTTTATGTATCAAGTTGACTGAGTAAGCTGTGGTGCCCAGATGTTTGGTCAAACATCAGTCTAGATGTTGGTTTTTAGATGTGACTAACATTTAAATCAGTAGGCTTTCAGTAAAGCAGATTACCTTCTACAATATGGATGGGCCTTAGCCAATCAGTTAAAGGCCTTAAGAGAGAAAACACTGACATCCCCTGAAGAAGAAAGGATTCTGTCTCCAGACTGCCGTGGGACTTGAGCTGCAACAACTCTTCCCTGGGCCAGCAGCCTCCTGGCCTGCCCTGCAGAATTTGTACTTGCCATCCACCAGCCCACACAAGCATGTAACCAATTCCTTAAAATAAAATCAATCTGTATCATTCTCTCTCTTTCTACCCCCATCTATAGGTTCTGTTTCTGTGGAGAACCATGCATGATAATACAGCATCTTTAGTCATCAGAGATAAGCAAATTAAAATAAGATGCCATTTCTTACATGCTTAAATCCCTAAAACAAAGACTAACAACCCCAAATATTGGTGAATTTGTATGGCAACTGGAACTCTCAAACATTATTGATGGGAGTTAAAATGATATACTCATTTTGGCCGGGCATGATGGTTCATGCCTGTAATCCCAACACTTTGGGGGGCCAAGGCAGGCAGATCACTTGAGGCCAGGAGTTTGAAACAGCCTGGCCAACATAGTAAAACCCTGTTTCTACCAAAAATACAAAAATTAGCTGGGCATGGTGGCACACAGCTGTAATCCCAGCTACTTGGGAGGCTGAGGCAGGAGAATCACTTGAACCTGGGAGGCAGAGGCTGCAGTTAGCCGAGATCGCGCCACTGCACTCCAGCCTGGGTGACAGAGCAAGACCCTGTCTGAAGTAAATAAATAGTATAAATAAATAAATAAATAAATAAATAAATAAATAAATAAATAAAATGGTATCATCATTTTGGAGAACTATTTGGTAGTTTCTTAAAATGGTAAACATACATTTAGCCTATGATCCAGCAGTTCTAGTCTTTATTAACCCAAGAGTAATAAAAACCTGTTCACAATAAACTTTTAGAAGAATGTATATAGCAGCCTTATTCTAATAGTGAAAAACTGGAAACAACCCAAATGTCTATCAACAGGTGAATAAAGAAATTATGCATGGCTGGGTGTGGTGGCTCATGCCTGTAATCCCAGCACTCTGGGAGGCCGAGGCGGGTGGATGACGTGAGGTCAGGAGTTCGAGACCAGCCTGACCAATGTGGTGAAACCTTGTCTCTACTAAAAATCCAAAAATTAGCCGGGTGTAGTGGTGCGTGTGCCTGTAGTCTGAGCTACTCGGGAGGCTGAGACAGGAGAATTGCTTGAACCTCGGAGGTGGAGGTTGCAGTGAGCAGAGATCATGTCACTGCACTCCAGCCTGGGCAACAGAGAGACTCCATCTCAAAAAAAAAAAGAAAGAAAGAAATTATGCTATATTCGTATAATGAAGTATTACATAGCAATAAATAAATTACCAACACACATTCAGCATGGGAACTTTCTGGGACGACTGAAATGTTCTACAGTTTCTTGTTTGTGTGGTGACTACACAGGTAAACAGTGGTCAAAACTTACCAAACTGAACATCAAAGATATGTATGTTAATTATATCACTATAATTCACATGCAATAATTTATATTATGCCTCACCATGAACATTTTCTAAGGATTAAATGAGTTTAAATATATTCTTATAGATTTAAAAGGCTGTGATAGTAAGTATTGGAACTTGAAATCTCACAACTTATTCACATATGGAGCCTTCACTTGGAGAGTAATAATTTTAATACACCAATGGCAGAAAGCAAAATGAATGGTACAATTCCTTTGGAAAAGATTGGCAGTTTTTCAAAAGATTATATACCTGCAATACAATCCAATATTCAACTCCTAGGCATTTACCCAAAAGAAATGAAAACATGTTCAGAAAAAGACTTGCACGTGAATGTTCATAGCAAATTTATTTGTTATAGCCAGAAAATGGAACCAATCCAAATGTCTGTCATTTGTTTAGAGCCTCTCACTGTATGGGAGTGGCTACTAAAGAAAGCTAGAACTTGGGCTGAAGATTTGCCAGGTCAGTAAAATAGGATGATATTTGGAAAGAGAAAGGTAAAAGTTGCAAGGCCAGACAGGGAACATGTTGAGTTGCAAAAGAGGCACAGTGGTAACTAGATACATGAGGGGACAGGGAGAAGTCAAGACACCAAGCTTATAACCCTGAAGCTGGGATTCCTTAAATCCTTTATCTGCCCCAAAGCCCAGGCTGTAGCTCCCTTGTTGCCCTGCCCATCACCGTTTCCATTCTGCCAAGTCCAACTTCCGTTGCTCATGGGGTTACAGAGAATCTCCTCTGAGAGGCAGACAGTCCTACTGCATTTGTGCCAGAGACTCAGGTTGACTTGATGACTCAGGAAGAAGCAAGGGCAAGGGGAAAACTGATGCCATGCCACCATCTGCACAGGGTGTGAGGGGAAAAGTGGACTGGTCCAGCTGGATTGGTGCAGAATGGAGAAGGTTGGTAAGGATTGAGAGTCTCAGAGCAACTGGGAAGATGGTTTGCATTCTAGGACCCTACACTGTGGGTTAAGAAGGATCTAGGCTGTGGAGAAAATGGAGGCTGTGATCAACCAAGTAGCAAGAAAAGTTATGGCTAGGCATGGGAGAATTTGGGGAAACTGATTAAAAATATAAAGTTCAGGGTTTCATCCTGTAGCTAAAGAACCTAATCAGCTGTCCCCCAACAGCTCCAGGGACCAGGCTTGTCTTAGCCATTGCCGCTCTCTAAGACAACATTCAAATTGATTATAATAAATGGTCCCTTCTACCCCAGCTTCTAGAACCATATATGCCTAAGTCATATTAAACCCAGAGCTGCCATTAGCCTAAGAATGACTGTGGGGCCAATGAGGAGGGTTCATAACCTCAAACCTGGACAGATGCCTTCTGTCTGCCCTTTCTCCTCCCTGAAAGACTCCCATGCATGATCTGGGAGAAGCCATAGGTTGGTGAAAGTAGGTGTCAGTTGAAAGATAGTTTCTATAGCAGAGTTTTTTGCTTTCTGGGGGAGAGAGCAGGCCCAGGACTGGTGAAAGGGCCACAGAAATAGGAGCCTGGAAACTCAGACATGCGTCTTCCTTCCCAATGTGGCTGTCTGGCCCTGGTTGTCTTGAGCCATCCAGCCAGATATGACTGTATGTTGTGCTGTTTTGTGTCAAACATCAGAACGTCCCTGACCTTTACAAAGTGGGAGGGAATCCCTTGTGGGCTGCAGGACTCCGAACGATAAAAAAAAAAAAAAAAAAAAACCCAGTAATACCTAGAACTGTACTAACACAGTAGCTGCTACCCATTTGTGGCTATTTAAATTTAAATTAATTAAGTAGAAGGAGAAATTCAGTTCCTTGGTTACCCTAGCCACATTTAAAGTGCTTAATAACCATAGGTGGCTGGGGCTATTAACATTCCATTATTGCAGAATGTTCTATTGGACAACACTTGGACTTGATGTTTGGAATTCCCAGACAGTAAATTTCAACATATTCTTTGGAGGCTGGTATAGATTTTTCAACCTTTTGACAAAGTAAGTACAATAAACTACCACCTTTCAAAATCATTATTTCATAAAAGAAAGTATATTTTAACTTCAAAGAAACAAGAAAGATATAATCTCAGAATAAAGGACTCATTCTGAGGAGAGGATAATTTGACATCTTTACACTGACCCTTTAGCCCCCAGACAAGCTCTGGAGTCTGTATAGGCATTCATGTGCCATTGCCATACCCTAGGATTCTGGCCTTTTTAGTACTGGGCATTGGTCGCTTTTGTGCCCTATCCTTGAAAAGGACATCAGGAAGGCCCTAGCAGGACCTTTGTGGCCTTTGGAAGTGAGGTGTCCTTCTCAGTGCGTATCAGTAGGTCATGATGTCAGTATGACATTTTTTTTTTTTTTTGAGACGGACTCCTGCTCTTGTTGCCCAGGTTGGAGTGCAATGGCTCACCACAACCTCTGCCTCCCAGGTTCAAGCAATTCTCCTGCCCCAGCCTCCCAAGTAGCTGGGATTACAGGCATACACCACCATGCCCGGCTAATTTTGTATTTTTAGTAAAGACAGGGTTTCTCCATGTTGGTCAGGCTGGTCTTAAGCTCCTGACCTCAGGTGATCCACCTGCCTCGGCCTCCCAAAGGGCTGGGATTACAGGCGTAAGCCTGGCATCAGTATGACTTATTACTGGTAATATTAACTTTGATCATGCAGTTAAGGTGACATTTGCCTAGTTTCTCCACTGTAATGTTACTAGTTTATTTATTTATTTATTTTTTATGAGATGGAGTCTCGCTCTGTCGCCCAGGCTGGAGGGCAGTGGCCCAATCTCGGCTCACTGCAAGCTCCAACTCCCAGGTTCACGCCATTCGCCTGCCTCAGCCTCCTGAGTAGCTGGGACTACAGGCGCCCGCCACCACGCCCGGCTAATTTTTTGTATTTTTAGTAGAGACAGGGTTTCACCATGTTAGCCAGGATGGTCTCGATCTCCTGACCTTGTGACCTGCCCGCCTTGGCCTCCCAAAGTGCTGGGATTACAGGTGTGAGCCACCGTGCCTGGCCACTAGTTTTTATTTTGTAATTAGTGTCTTGTGGGGAGATACTTTGGGACTATGCAAATATTCGGTTTTTGAGCATAATTTTGGCCACTGATTTTGGCATCCTTTGATGAATCTTGCCAACAGCACTTGTGTATTAGTTTCCTATGGCTGCTATAAAAAATTATCACAAACTTGGTGGCTTAGAACAACAGAAATTTATTCTCTCAGAATTCTGGAGGCCAGAAGTTTCAAATCAGCTACTATGCTGAAATCAAGGTGTTGGCAGGGCCATGTTCTCTCGAAAGGCTATAGGGAGCAATCCACTGCTTGTCTCTTCCAGCTTCTGGTGCAGCCAGTATTCCTCAGCTTATAGCCACATCACTCCAGTCTCTGCCTCCATCTTCACATTTCCTGCTGTGTCTAATCTCCCTCTATCCATCTTTTATAAGGAAAGGTGTGAGTGTAATGGCATTTAGGACCCATTTATATAATCCAGGATAATCTACTTATCTCAAGATCGTTAATTTAATCACATTTGCAAAAAACTACCACATAAGGTACCATTCACAAGTTCCAGGATCAGTACCTGTTGTCTTTAGAGACCATCATTCAGCCCACTAAATTTTTGTTTGTTTTTTTTTTTTTTTGAGATGGAGTCTCGCTCTGTCGCCCGGGCTGGAGTGCAGTGGCCGGATCTCAGGTCACTGCAAGCTCTGCCTCCCGGGTTTACGCCATTCTCCTGCCTCAGCCTCCCGAGTAGCTGGGACTACAGGCGCCCGCCACTATGCCCGGCTAGTTTTTTGCATTTTTTAGTAGAGACGGAGTTTCACCGTGTTAGCCAGGATGGTCTCGATCTCCTGACCTCGTGATCCACCCGCCTCGGCCTCCCAAAGTGCTGGGATTACAGGCTTGAGCCACCGCGCCCGGCCTCAGCCCACTAAATTTTTTTTACTGTGGAATTTGCCAAATGCTAAGTTTCTATTTCCATAATTCCTCCTAACTTTATTAAAATTCTACTATAAGGAAGACCTAGCCCTTCTCATGTGTTAAAAAATATATATATTGTTCATATCAATAAGAATTTTATGAGTTGTAATCTACTATCATTAATTTCTTGTTCAAATTGCCCCAGATTTGGCCATTGGTAACTCCTACTAGTTATATCCTTTTGACATGCCTTCATCATTTTAAGTGTTTTGAGACAGGATTTCATTCTGTCTCCCAGACTGGAGTGCAGTGTTGTGATCACGGCTCACTACAGCCTCAACCTCCTGGGATCAAGCAATCCTCCCACCTCAGCCTCCCAAGTTGGTGGGACTACAGGTGTGCACCACCAGATACTGCTAATTTTTGTACTTTTTTTGTAGAGATAAGGTTTTGCCATGTTGCCCAAGCTGATCTTGACCCCCTGGGCTCAAGTGATCCACCTGCCTTGGCCTCCCAAATTGCTGGGATTATAGGCGTAAGCCACCTCTCCCGGCTGTTCATCATTTTTTAAACACCTTCTTATTTTTTGGCACAAGATGTTCCAGGATCAGCTTTTACTATCCCCACTTTAGCCCCAGAATCAACTATTTCTCCAAGGAGCCCTAGTTTCTTTTTGGAGAATAATCTTTAGAAACTCTCCAAGCAATGCTGCCACCATCAGTGTTACAAACTTCAGGGAGCTCATCTCTCTCCTATCCAATTCCAACCTCAACCTAGGACCTTGGTACTACCTTTAATTTCCAAAGACCAGCTAAATCTTGACTGTCACATTTGATAAGGTTTTACCAGTTTGGGGGCCACAAAAAAAGGGAAATACTGTACACTAACATGGCCCAGTTCTCATGGGATTTCCTAAAGTTGCCTCCCTGCCTATTACCTGCCTCAAGCTTAGCAAAGAGCATCTTTCCTCTTAAAAGTGAGAGTCTCCTAGGTTGTAGGGCAGTAGTTCACACCCTTGGCTGAAATTTGAAATCACTGGAAGTTTTCAGAACTACTGGTTTCACCACCAGAGATTCCGATTTAATTAGTGTAGGTGTGGTTTGGGTATGAGTGGCTCTGTTTCTCATCCCTAAGTTATACATGAGAATCACATAGGGAGTTTTATAAAAAAGAATTGGATGTCCAACTATTAGGTTAAAGGTTGAAAAGAAACTTTATAATGAGCAGTTCAAGCTTGTCTTAATCCATTTTTTGTTACTTAGAATACCTGAAACTGGGTAATTTATTTTAAAAGAGAAATTTATTTATTTTTGAGACAGGATTTTGCTCTGTTGCCCAGGCTGGAGTTCATTGGTGCAAACATGGCTCACTGCAGCCTTGACCTCCTGGACTCAAGTGATCCTTCCACTTCACCCTCCCAAGTAGTTGGGGCCACAGGCACACATCACCATGCCTAGCTAATGCTTTCATTTTTGTAGAGATAGGGTCTCATCATGTTGCCCAGGCTGGTCTCAAAACTCCTGGCTCAAGCAATTCTCCTGCCTCGGCTCCACAAAGTGCTAGCATTGCAGGTGTGAGCCCCCACACCTGGTCTGAGGGATTTACTTCTTACAGTTTTGATGCTAAGAAGTCCAAGGTAGAGGGGCCACATCTGGTGAGGGTCTTCTTGCTGGTAGAGACGCTGCAGTCCTGATGTGGTGTATCATATGGTGAGGGGACTGATTATGCTAGTTCAGATCTCTCTTCCCTTTCTTATAAAGCCACTAGCCCCCTCCCATGATAGCCCACTAATCCATGAACCTATTAATCCACTAATGCATGAATGAATTAATCAATTCATGAGGGCAGAGTCCTCATGACCTAGTCACCTCTTAAAGGCCACACTGGGGATTAACTTTCAACATGATTTTGGAGGGTACACATATTCAAACCATAGCATTTCATCCCTGGCCTCCCCAAACTCACGTCCTTCTCATGTACAACCCTGTAACTCCAAAGTCTTAACAACCAGCTCAACTCAAAAGTCCAAAGTCCAGAATCTCATCTATGAACCTATAAAATCAAAACAAGTTATCTACTTCCAAGATACATTGGTGGTACAGGCAAAAGACAGATATTCCCATTCTAAAAGGGAGAAATAGGCAAAAAGAAAAGAGTAGCAGGCCCTAAGGAAGTCTGAAACCCAGGAGGGTAGACATTAATTTTTTTTTTTTTGAGGCGGAGTCTCACTGTATTGCCCAGGCTGGAGTGCTGTGGTGCAATCTCAACTCACTGCAACCTCGTCTTCCAGGGTTCAAGTGATTCTGCTACTGCTGCCTCAGCCTCCCGAGTAGCTGGGACTACAGGCATGTGCAAGCAACATCCAGCTAATTTTTGTATTTTTAGTAGAGATAGGGTTTCACCATGTTGGGCAGGCTGGTCTCTAACTCCTGACCTCAAGTGATCCTCCTGCCTCAGCCTCCCAAAGTGCTGGGATTACAGGCATGAGCCACTGAACCGGGCCAAATCTTGAAGCTGGAGAACAATCCCTTTTGCCTCCATGTGCTTCCTCCCGGACACACTGGGGCGGGGATTGGACCGCCAAAGCCTCAGGCAGCCCCACCCCTATGGCATTGCTGGGTGCAGCCCACATGGCTACTCCTACAGGATGGAGTCTGGTGCCTGTAGCTTTCCCCAGCAGTTGCTGCATACTGCCTGTGATTCTACAGCTCTTGGTGGTGGTTCTGTTCCCATGGCTCCACTATGCATGGCCCTAGTGAAGACTCTCAGTAGTGGCCTTGCTTCCACAGCTTCACTATGCATTGCCCCGGGTCGGGACTTTCTACAGTAGCCCAGGTCATCTCTGCTCAGTGTTGCTCTACTGGGGGCGCTCTCTCTGGGGGCGGCTCCACCCCTGCAACAAGTCTCTGCCTGGGCAGCCATCCTTGGAAATTTTGGTGGAGGCTGGTAAACATCCACAGATTTTTTTTTTTCCCCCTGCAAGCCTACAGAATTAGCAGGTGGACACCACCAAAATTTACTATTTGTACTCTGGAGCTTCAAATACGTGTTCAACATTGCTTAGAAGCAGCATGAGAGAACAGGCCTCGTCTTTCTTCTTTGAGCCTGTCTTCTCTGACTCCAAACTCACCACTCTTAGCAAAATAGATCTTGCAGTCAACAGAACCCACTATTCTTAGGAAGCAGTTTCCCTAAGGATGATAAACACATCTCAGGTGCCACCATGTCTTGGTCTTTGTCTTTCATCACAAGATGTGCTTCCTGGCTGAGCTTTTATGTTTACATTGCTAGAAATATCACCGGCAGTAAAGGCTTCACCAATATGATGTTTCAAGATTTAAGACCTTTTAAACTGTTTTTCATATTCCTTGTTTAAATTTTCCATCTTTTTCTTTTCTTTTTTTT
The DNA here is from genome assembly GCF_002776525.5 of Piliocolobus tephrosceles. Taxonomy (NCBI): domain Eukaryota; kingdom Metazoa; phylum Chordata; class Mammalia; order Primates; family Cercopithecidae; genus Piliocolobus; species Piliocolobus tephrosceles. The sequence goes on along the minus strand of NC_045435.1, from coordinate 91,906,371 downwards.
TTTTGAGACAGTCTTGCCCTGTTGTCCAGGCTGGAGTGCAGTGGTGTGATCTTCGCTCACTGCAACCCCTGCCTCCTGGGTTCAAGCAGTTCTCATGCCTCAGCCTCTTGAATAGCTGGAATTATAGGGAATAGTCACTGTGCCCAGCTAATTTTTGTATTTTCAGTAGAGATGGAGTTTCAACATGTTGGCTAGGCTGGTCTCAAACTCCTGGCCTCAAGCGATTGCCCCACCTCAGCCTCCCAAAGTGCTGGGATTATGGGTGTGAGCTATTTTTTATCATAGTTCTAATAGAGTAGTCTTCCATGGTTTTTCTTTCTGTGGTTAAGGTACAGTAAAATAAGATATTTTAAGAGTGAGTGAAACCACATTCACATTAACTTTTATTATAGTATATTGTTATAATCGTTCTATTTTATTGTTAATCTCTACTGTACCTAATTTATAAATTAAACTTTACCATAGGTATGTACATATAGGAAAAAACATACTACATATGAAGTTTAGTATTACCTGTGGTTTCAGGTATCCACTGGAGGTCTTGGAATATATTCCCCACGGACAAAGGAGGACTACTATAGTCTTTATCAGTGGTTCTCAAATGTGAGTGAATAATATCAGTAGTTCTCAAATGTGAGTGAATAACAGAACCACCTGGTTGGCATGTTACAGTGATTACTGGGCCTTATACACAGTTTCTGATTCAGCAGGCAAGGACCAAAAATTTAATTTTTAGGTTTCTGGGAGGTTCTGATGCTGATGGTACAGGGTCTACACATGAGACCTACTCATCTATAAAAAGAAAATTACAAACAACACTCTCATTCATTTTAACTATGTTTATTATGCACTTAGTAGGCCAGATACTCTTCTGATATTGAGAATACAGTGGTGAATAACACAAAGTCCCTGCTTTCAAGATTCCCACATCCAGACACTAAGACATATTAAAATTTACAGTAATTAAAAGTGTAGTTTGGTACAATAATACATATAGCAATCATACAAATTAGGGGAAAAAACCCTGGCTTCTGTAACAAGTGAGTATACATTAAAGACAGTATTGCAGAATGGCTTCAGGATTAATTTGAGTAATTTAGAGCCTATTTCAGGTCTTCCTAGCTCACCCACATACAACACCTTTAAGTGTTCTTTATAGGTACTTAAAACTTAAAAGGCCAAGCGCGGTGGCTCATGCCTGTAATCCCAGCACTTCGGGAGGCCGAGGCAGGTGGATCATGAGGTCAGCAGATGGAGACCATCCTGGCTAATACAGTGAAACCCTGTCTCTACTAAAAATACAAAAAATTAGCCGGGCATGGTGGTGGGTGCCTGTAGTCTCAGCTACTTGGGAGGCTGAGGCAGGAGAATGGCGTGAACATGGGAGGTGGAGCTTGCAGTGAGCCGAGATTGAGATCACACCACTGCACTCCAGCCTGGGTGACAGAGTGAGACTCTGTCTCAAAAAAACAAAACAAACTTAAAAAAGATAATGTGGCACCAAATTCGTAAGATACTTTGAAATTCATAACTTCAGATAGATGTGGCTGGTGAGGATCTTAACAAGCCCCCAGTATGGGCTTTTACTAATGAGGAATATTGTTAGGATTAAGCAGGGGCTTGAGGAATCGCCTGGAAAGGCTCAGACTTTACAATGCTTCCCTCCCTTCCCTACTCCAGCACTTGGAGAAATCTCTCACTAGATGACCTTTCAAATAAATGAGAAACACATGGTTCTAGGACAATTGATTATTTGAGAAAAAAGTATACTCAAATAAATTCCAGATAGAATAAAGCTTAAAATGAATAAACAAAAACAAAGAGAACATGGGTAATTCTTTTTTTTAAATTTATTTTTATTTTTTAAAATTTTCTTTCTTTATTTTTTTGAGACGGAGTCTCTCTCTGTTGCCCAGGCTGGAATGCAGTGGCACGATCTCAGCTCACTGCAAGCTCCGCCTCCTGGGTTCACGCCATTCTCCTGCCTCAGCCTCCCGAGTAGCTGGGACTGCAGGTGCCCACCACCACGCCCAGCTAATTTTTTTTGTCTTTTTTAGTAGAGACGGGGTTTCACTGTGTTAGCCAGGATGGTCTCGATCTCCTGACCTCGTGATCCGCCCACCTCAGTCTCCCAAAGTGCTGGCATTACAGGCATGAGCCACTGCGCCTGGCCTATTTTTATTTTTTATTTTTTTTAAGAGATAGTTCTTACTCTGTTGCCCAGGCTGGAGTGCAGTGGTGCAATCATAGCTCACTGCAGCCTTGAACTCCTGGGTCCAAGCCATCCTCCTGCTTAGCCTCCTGAGCAGCTGGGATTACAGGTGTGTGTCGCTACACCTGGCTATTTTTTATTTTTTTGTAGAGATAGGGGTATTGCTTTGTCACCCAGGCTGGTCTCAGGTTCCTAGCTTCAAGCAATTCTCCTACCTTGGCTTCCCAAAGTGTTGGGATTACAAGCATAAGCCATTGTATCTGGCCTGGGTGATTCTTTATCTGACATAGAGGTTGGGGAACAGAACAACAAAAAATTGATAAATTACATAACTTACAAATTAGTAAGAAAAATATGATCATACTAATGGAAAAAAGTTAATTCGAAAACTTTTGACCTTAAACTAACCTTTTAGATATCAGGCTTCCTGAAGTCCAAGAGTGATATATTAGGCTCATTTGTAATGTTAGAATCATACAGGAAACATTGTCAAGTGTGAGGTGGTGTTTAGCTTCTTTTGGGTTTTACTGATAGAGATTTGTTGTTAATATGTGTTCCAGGGTTTTATGAGATTTCTAAAATTCTGATGTCTTAATATATGTTGTAATAATGATGTTAAATTGTTGTAAGCCACAGAAATAACCAAATTTCTTTGTCAACTGTGTCTTTATGGCTGTCTTAAGACTTTTGTCATCCATAATTGATGTTTTGCTTTGATCCGTCTCAAAAAAAAAAAAAAAAAGTGACTTATACTCAGCTACAGTCCAAGGCTTACTTCTTTGGAGGAGTTCATGAAAAGAACTCTTGAATGCAGGTTTCTGATAACTTTGGAGAGTGTGCCATTGGATTAGACAGAAAACTTTCAAGGCACTAATTGTAAGGCTGATGTGTTCATAAAGATGAATATGAAGTAGAGCAGGAGTTGATTACAATGGACAGAAATGAACTAATGGAAGACTGAAATAATTTGTATGGCTTTTGTTGTTTGAAATATTGCTAATTCTTTTTGTTTTTTCAGTCTGAATAATCTTTTTAGTTTGAACTATTTATAGCCTTGAAATATACTTTAAGTATATAGAGTATTCTAATTTCTCCAGAATTTGTAAACTATTTATGAATATTCTTAATTCATGGTATTTGTTTGTATAACGTTAATAACCACGTTTGCTTTTGTAATAGGACACAATTGAAGAAACTGGTTACTTTCTCAGGACTTTGACTGAAATGGCCTTGTGAAATGTTCCAGCAAAGCCAATCTAGGAGAGTCTATATGGACAACGATTCTTATTGCACTTCGTGTGGGTAATCAGGCCAAGTATACAGGACTGAAGCTTATTTTGAAGTTAGATTGGTTCTGCTGTGATTTGTCTTTGTATGTCCTGAAATTAATATAGCTCCCAACAACCAATCCCTCATTATACCTTTAACTGCAACCACCAAGACACAAGGGCTAGGAATAACAGCAGGGGTAGGAATAGGAGTTAGCGGGACTGCAACTTCCCTATCCTATTACCAACGCTTGTCCAAGGATTTTATGGAAAGCTTAAATGACATTGCTCAAAGTATTGTCGCCTTACAAAATCAGATAGGCTCCTTGGCAGTGGTCGCTTTGCAAAATCAAAGGGAACTAGATTTCCTAGCCACTGAAAAAGGTGGCTTATGTCTTTTTCCTAGAAGAATGCTGTTTTGACGTCAAGCAATCAGGGTTTGTAAGGGACACCACCTGAAAACTAGCTGACTGGGCCTCCAAAATATGGTAACAGTTGTCAGGTCATGGGGCAGCTAAAGGGCACTAAGTTGGGTTTCATGGTTCCCTCCCTTGGCCAGCCCATTATTAATGATTATACTTGCCTTGGTTTTTGGATCATATTTGTTAAATCTTTTAACCATATCCATTTCCCTTTGCCTAGAGACCACCAAGTTAGATGATCATGTGACAAGATTTCTAGCCAGTTTCAGGTGAACACCCCACTGGCCATCAAGAAGCTACCCTGTCTCCACTAGACAAAGCAGGGTGAGAGTTACGTGATCTCCAGTAGGTAGGGAGTGTGTCCCAAGTTAGCATGAAGCAGTTACAGAAGAAAGACCCTCAGTCTCTTAGCCTCCCATAAAGATTTATGAGGATCACCTCTCTCAGGGGGAAAATGAGGCAGGAGAATAGGGTCTGGAGGCAGGGAACCTAAGGCTGATTCACATTGACTTCCTAGAACTGAATCAAAAGGAAACCCCACCTCTCCATACCTAAGTAACAAAAGGATGAGAGGCTACTTCCTTTGCAATCTCCTTGCCTTTTCTGCATTGCAGATGAAAAACGTAAGTGCCTCTGATTGGTCCCCTCCTGCAACCAATCAGACTGGTCATAGGCCAAGTCTTCATTTACACAGGAGTATAACTTTCTAACTTCCCTTCAGCCTCTGATTGGTCACTTTCTGCACCAATCAGACAGGTCACGGGCCACTACTTCATTTACATAGGGTGTATACCAAGTAACCAATGGCAAACCTCTAGAGGATATTCATTGCTTTGTGCCTTGTCCAATTATTTGTCCAAAATGCCAAGAACCTGGACACCCTCCACCAGTAACTGTTTGACCAGTTATTTATTGTATTATTTAGGACTGCATTTGGCTGCATATAAGAGAAACCTGACCGAGGCCTAATTAAGCACAGTGTTTACTCTTCTCACTACCAAGAAGTCAGAGGTCAGCAATCCAAGCTGGTGTAGCAGCTCCTGGAGGCATGTCAGCAAGAAGCCAAGTTCTGAGTCTTTTTACTAACATGACCCAAAGCACATGGCTGCCTTCCTTATGTCTAAAAATGGCTCTGCTACTCAGGTTTTATCTCTGCATTCCAAGTAGGAAGAACAGATAAGAGCAAAGGCTCATGCTTGCCAAGTCTGTCCTTTTGTATCAAAAAACCCAGCAGCTTTATCAAGCAGAATTCCACCTGTATTTCTTAACTTGCCAGAGCTGAGTCTCATGGCCACCCTTAGCAGGAGTTAGGGAGGTACTTTTAACAAGGCACATTATCATCTCCCCCACCCAAAGTGGAGCTATTGCTAATGAAAAAGATACAATGAGATTATGAAATTCTCTGTAGCTATTAATGTCGGTTTTTGAAATTTACTGACCTGGAAGAATACTCATAATGCAATGTCAGGTGATAAGCAGGACAAAGAACATTTGCAACACAACTGTATTTATAAAATTTTGTTTACACACACAAAAATGTATTTTGCTTAAAAATATAATTTACATACATATACAACCACACAAGGGAAATAACAAAATGTTAATACTAGCTAATTTCTATAGAGTTGGCATTTTAAGTCAGAGGGGTCAATACCCCTCTGATTGATGAATAGATGTAGTTTATTAAATTTTTTTCTCTATTTCCTAAACTTTCTATAAGGAACTTGTAGTATCTTTATAATAGGGAAAAATGTTATTTTAAAAAACACTCCATATACTTTCAAAGTAGACTAAATTCAAAATATTTACACTTACTCATTTTCATCTTCGTTGTCAAAAGAAAGGAGGCTACTATTTTTAATTTGTTTTTGTGAGCTCTTTTTGACCGAGTCCTGATTTATTTCATCTTCATTTGGTTTCTTCTTTTTTGAGCTTGCTGTTAAACCTGAATATTTTTCATCTGAGGGACGCTTGACTGGTTTTCGGTATATGATTCTTCCATCAGCTGGAGCTGGTTCTTCATCTGAGCAAAACCAGAATTTTTAAGAACTTCCTTCTCCTCATTATTTTGCCTTTATCTTAGAAGCAAATAACAAGAAAATCTCATATTGTATTTAAGGATATCCCTGAATCTGATTCAGTCTGGTCTTCTCCATTGTTTCTAGCTAACCTGCCCTCAAGACATGCAGTTACTTAATAAAAACTCACATGCTAAAGTATTCTATAATATTGCCAGTTCCCAATTACAATCAGGTTGTATTTTTAAGTATTTTGAAAAGTGATTGTTTGGAACTACAGCATTTTCCCCTAAAGCAATGTAGTAAATGTTCAGAAATAATGAAAAATATACTACACAGCATACCAAACTTCAGGCAGTAATGAAATACACCTTTATCAACTGGTTTGTAAGTCTAACCACCTATTTTTTAAAAAAAAAAATAGGATGCTTTTACTTAAATTCACACTTAATCCTGATAACAACCCAATAGGTACAATTATTTCCATTTTACTGATGATGAAATTGAGGCTGAGAGGTGTAATAACTTGCTCAAGGTTACACATCCGGTAAGTGTCAAAGCTAAGGCTGGAACCTGGAACTGCTGCCTTGAAACATACCACACTACTAAATAAAATAAACAATTTCATACCCTGGGCTCCTTACATTGTCAGAAAAACCAGATTACTTTCAGACCTACCTGCTTTGGCAGCCTTTATTTCTGCTTTAATTTTCATGACTTCTTCAACTGACAGGTCTCCCTTTTTCAAAACCACCACTTGAGGCTGTTCATCTTCTTTGTCACTGTGATCCCCATCTTCATCTGGGGGCTGAGGCTGAATTCTCTACGGAAAAACACAAGCAATGCGTATAGATCACTGATCTTGAGACAAACAGAACCACTGCCTCTAAGAGAAACTGTAATTATTCACTAGAAGGGTATCTTTATTGAGTCAATAAGGGCAGTGAATTTTAAGGTAACTCCAAAGAGACTTAGCTTGCCACACAAGGGAACAGGTTTAACTGCCATTCACCCTGGAGTGCCTGTCTGGTGGGATTCATTTCCATCTCAGCACGACCCAACTTGTAGTTGCCAGTGTGAGGGACCCTCTGCTTTGGGTACTGCTGTCATTCCTAGCCTACCCAGGGCAGCACTGTGCCATGTCAGTTGTTTGCTCCTCATCAGCACTTTTCACCTGTCTCTTCTCTGAGTTAGACAAGAAATAAACACCATCAAAGTATAGAAAGAAGCAAGTAAAATGGACTCTCTCTCACCTCTGCTCATCTTTTCCCCCTCCTAATAGCTTCAGTTTGCTGGATATCCAACAGCTATTTTCCACGTCTATACAACTATGCAAGTACATAAAACTTTTTGTATACCAACAACAGTGTACATATTACTGTGACTTGCTTTTTTCGTATTTATGAAATTTCTCAAACATAAAGTACAGAGAATAATATAAGAGAAACCATGTACTCCCTGTATATGTGTAACAGATGGTAATATTTTGCCAATTGATTCAGATTTTTGAAATGTCAGACACCATAAGAGCCCCATTCCCACAACTTAACTCAAAAAATATCTTTGCACAGTACTTTAAGATACATATAGAATTATCTGATTTTTAAAAAATCACTGCCTTGCATTTACATAGTCACTTCATGGTTTATTTGACCAGTATCTTGTAAATATAAATTTTGCTTGTTTCCAGACTTTTTTCTACTATGAAAAAACCTCATGCACCTTGTTTTGCTCACTTTTGGGAACTTATATACAAGAACTTTTTTTTTTTTTGAGATGGAGTCTCGCTCTGTTTCCCGGGCTGGAGTGCAGTGGCGCCATCTCGGTTCACTGCAAGCTCCACCTCCCGGGTTCACACCATTCTCTTGCCTCAGCCTCCCGAGTAGCTGGGACTACAGGCACCCACCACCACACCCAGCTAATTTTTTGTATTTCTAGTAGAGACAGGGTTTCACCTTGTTAGCCAGGATGGTCTCGATCTCCTGACCTCATGATCCACCCATCTCAGCCTCCCTAAGTGCTGGGATTACAGGTGTGAGCCACTGTGACCGGCCAAGAACTTGTAAGGTTAACAGTTCACTAGAGGTGGAACTGTTGGGTTGAAAGGTATGCATACCAAATATTTTCACATGTTATTCAAACACAATCACTCATTACTCCACTTCTCATAGAGACTTCCTTGTCTCCCAAACAAGGCAACAAAGCCCTGCAAGAATTAGCCTCAGCCCATAACCACAGCTTTATCCTGTACCACTCTCTCATGGCATCTAGACTCTGGCATGGCAAGGTTTGAGTACTTGGAGATTTATAAATATATTAGCTCCTTTGCTTTCCCCTGTCTCTGAACAAATTCCTACTGCCTATTAAGCCCCATAGCCCCGACCAACTCCTACTCAAGTTGCCTTCCAGATTCAGAGCCTCTAGAAGTGCTTACCTAAATCTCACCTCCTCTTGTTTCTTACACTGTGCATAGCTCATAGGTAGCATGTACTGCACTGTGGTACCAATGTTTTTCTGCTGGTTTCCATTGGGCAAGTGCCTTCTGGAGAGGCAGGACTTCCAGAAATATTTGTTGATCTACTCATGAATGATAAACAGAATGGAAAATGATGAACTATGTGAAGCCCTGGCAAGTTGCTTGTGCCATTCTGACTATATCTCAAAGTTCCCAAGTCTGCTCTATCACTGGACAAGTACATTCTCTTTAATGGTATTCATGTTACTTCACTGATTATTCATCAGTTTCTGCCTATTTTTCTCTGAAAGTCTCCAATAAATGATCACAAATAGGTAATAAGTTTTTTTAGCCAAAAATATGGGAAGGTGAAATAAAATCATTCCTTTTGTTTCTTAAATTGAGAATAATTAATTCTGACTCTCTTCTTTTTTTTAAATGTGACTGCCTGGAAAACAAGAGAAATAGTCTAAGGACAGTGGCAGCAGCCACTGATGACTGTTCAAAGACATTTCTGAATTAACTCTCAAGCAAGTGAATAAGGCCAGGCGCAGTGGCTCACGCCTGTAATCCCAGCACTTTGGGAGGCCTAGGTAGGCGGATCACTTGAGGTTAGCAGTTCAAGACTAGCCTGGCAAACATGGTGAAACCCCCCATCTCTACTAAAAATACAAAAATTACCTGGACGTGGACCTGTAATCCCACCTACTTGGGAGGCTGAGGCAGGAGAATTGCTTCAACCCAAAAGACAGAGGTTGCAGTGAGCTGAGATTGAGTCACTGTATTTCAGCCTAAGCAACAGAGCAAGACTCTGCCTCAAAAAAAAAAAAAAAAAAAAAGTGAATAGAATGATTTAGCTTAACTGCAGAATGATTTCCCATGAAACTCATTTATTTTTGTTAATAGATGACTAAAATCCTGACTACAGTAGTCCCCTCCTTATCCTCAATTTCATGTTCCATAATTTCAGTTACCTGTGGTCAACTGTAGTATGAAAGAAGGGTGAGTACAGTATAATAAAATATTTAGAGACAGCAAGCAAACAAGCAAATTCACATAACTTTTACTAGAGTATATTGTTATAATTGTTCTATTATTAGTTGCTAATCTGCTGATATTCCTAATTTATATAGTAAACATCATAGGTATATATGTATGGAAAAAAACATAGTATATATAGAATTCAGTATTATCCATGGTTTCAGGAAGCCACTGGGGGTCTTGGAACATAATAGGGGAATACTGTATATTGCCAAACTGATTAAAAATGAAGTGGTTCTCACACTGAAACATGGCGTACTTCTCTAAGGGAAACTCCCTTGAGTACATAAATAAGCGAAAATCACTGACATTACTTGGAAAGGATTCCCAAAGTTCTCTTAAGAGAGCATTCCAAGCTGTAACCTTCAAGCTGTCAACTGTGTGTACAGGGTCATCACCAGGACCTCAAGCAAAGTAAAGCTGAGAGAGTCTCGTCTTCTCATTGCTGAATCTATGTCCCTTTTCTCAAACCTTATCCTCTTTGTCATCATCCCTATTTTTAGTCATGGGGATCAGTCATTCCCTGTGTTACCTCTAAGAAAAAAATGGCTCCCTGTTGCTTACTAAATAGTCCACATGACCTCATCTCCACTAGTCCCTCTAATACTTCTACATACAGTCCATGACTCTCAAATCTCTACACCTTTACCCATGCCATTCTCTTCATCTCTACCTACTGACCTAACCATGCTCAAGAGTCTACCTAAATATCCCTCCTCCACGAAGTCTAACCTGATAACAAGCACAGTCATTAACAAATACAACACTACTACTTTGTGCCAGGCACTGTGCTAGGTGCTGGGAAAATATGGAAGGATTAAGATACTAACTTAAAGAGTTCAATCTAGTGGTGAAGATAAACAGGAAAGCAAGTAGTTGCAATATAAAATGAGTGTTACAGGTAAGATATGGATAAGGAAAAGAGAAAAACAGAGAAAGAGTAACTGTTTGGAGAGCTTTGAAGGGTTTCAGAGAGATGGTGACCTGTGAAAATAGGGCAGGAAGTGTTAAAGAACATGGCATTTTGGAGATCCATCTCTTCATCCTTTCAGAGCCTGGCACAGTGCATGGGGTTAGCACATACTCATCCTACTGGCATACCTTGAAGATACCGCAGATTTGGTTCCAGATCACCACAACAAAGCAAGCATCAAAATAAACTGTCACACAAATTTTCTGGTTTCCCAGTTCACATAAAAGTTATGTTTATACTATACACTAACTACAGTTAGTATTAAGTAGGCAGTATCATTATGTCTAAAAAAATCTAGATCCCATTAAGAACATCCACGATTCATGGGAGGAGGCAAAATATCAACATTAACAGGAGTTTGGAAGATGTACCTACCTTAATTTAAAAATACTTTATTGCTAACAACGTTAAAGCTCATCTGAGCCTTCAGTGAGTCCTCATCTTTTTGCCAGTGAAGGGTCTGCCCTTGATGCTGATGGATGTTGACTGATGAGGTGGTAGTTGCTGAAAGGCTGGGTGGCTGTGGCAATTTTTTAAAATGAGATAATGATGAAGTTTGCTGCACTAATTGAGTCTTCCTTTCACAAAAGATTTCTCTTTTGTGATGCTGCAATGCTGTTTCACAGCATTTTACCCACAGCTGAACTCCTTTCAAAATCCGAATCAGTCCTCTTAAACCTGCTGCTGCTTTACCAAGTAAGTTTACTCTAAATCCTTTGTTGACATTTCAACAATGTTTACAGCATCTTCACCAGAAGTAGATTCCATCTCAATAAACCATTTTCTTTGCTCATCAATAAGAAGCAACTCATGTGTTCAATTTTTGAGACTGCAACAACTTAGTTACATTTTCAGGCTCTACTTCTAATTCTACTTCTTGTCCTTGTTCTACCACACCTGCAATTACTTCCTCCATTGAAGGCCTGAACCTCTCAAAGTCATCCATGAAGGTTGGAATCAACCTCTTCCAAATTCCTGTTAATGCTGATATTTTGCCCTCTTCCCATGAATCATGGATGTTCTTAACATGTCTAGAATGGTGAAACCTTTCCATAAAGTTTTCAATTTACAATATCCAGATGCATCAGAGGAATCACTATCCATGGCAGCTGCAGCCTTACAAATGGTTTTGACTTTTTGTTTCGTTTTGTTTTGTTTTGGGACAGGGTCTGGCTCTGTTACCCAGGCTGGAGTGCAGTGGTGCGATCATGGCTGATTGCAGCCTCAACCTACCTGGGGTCAGGGGATCCTCCCACCTCAGCCTCCCAAGTAGCTGGGACCACAGGTGCATGCCACCACACTTGGCTAAATTTTGTATTTTTTGTAGAGATGGGGTCTCACCATGTTGGCCAGGCTGGTCTTGAATTCCTGGGCTCAAGCAATCCACCTGCCTTGACTTCCCAAAATGCTGGGATTGCAAGTGTGAGTCACTGTGCCTGGCTGTTATTTTTTAAATAATAAGACTGAAAATAGAAATTACTCCTTGATCCATGGGCTGCAGAATGGATGTTGTGTTAGCAAGCATGAAAACCACATTAATCTCCTTGTAGATCTCCATCAGAGCTCTTGGGTGACCAGGTGTAGTGTCAATCAGCAGTAATATATTGAAATAATCTTTTTTTTCTGAGCAATAGGTCTCAACAGTGGGCTTAAATAATTCAGTAAACCATACCATAAAGAGATGTGCTGTCAAGGTTTTGTTTTTCCATTTCTAGAGCACAGGTAGATTAGATTTAGTGTAATTCTTAAGGACCCTAGGATTTTTGGAATGGTAAATATTAGCTTCAACTTAAAAGTCACCAGCTGCATTAGCCCTAATGAGAGCATTAACCTGTCCTTTGAAAATTTGAAGCCAGTCACTGACTTCTCTCTAGCTATGAAAGTCCTAAATGGGCCAGGCATAATGGTTTTTGAGAGGCTAAAGTGTGAGGATTGCTTGAGTCCAGGAGTTTGAGACCAGCCTTGGCAACACAGTGGGATCCTGTCTCTATAAAAAAAAATACAAAAATTACCTACCCAGTGGTGGTGCATGCCTGTAGTCCCAGCTACTTGGGAGACTGAGGCAGGAGGATCACTTGAGCCCAGGAGGTCAAGGCTGCAGTGAGCTGTGATTGCACCACTGCACTCCAGCCTGGGCGATAGAGTGAGACCATGTCTCAAAAAAAAAAAAAAAAAAAAAAAAAAAGTCCTAGATGGCATCTTTTTCCAATAGAAGGCTGTTTCATCTACATTGAAAACCTGTTTAGTGCAACCATTTTCATCAACTATCTTAGCTAGATCTGAATAATTTGCTTCTTCATCTCATACTTTTATGTTATGGAGATGGCTTCTTTCCTTAAACCTCATGAACCAACCTCTGTTAGCTTCACTCTTTTCTTCTGCAGCTTTCTTACATGTCTCAGACTTCACAGGATTGAAAAGAGTTAGGACCTTGCTCTAGATTACGCTTTGGTTAAAGGGAATGTTGTGGCTGGTTTGCTCTTCTATCTAGACCACTAAAACTTTCTCGGTATCAGCAACTTAGCTGTTTTGCTTTCTTGTCATTCATGTGTTCAATACTGATCCCTCCAGCCCTAAACAACAGTAGTCAGCTGTGGCTCTTTCCTGAAGCTCCTCTTCTATTTAGACCTAGGATATTTAGGGCTTTTGCCTACTTTTTTTTTTTTTTTTTTAGACGGAGTCTTGCTCTGTCGCCCGGGCTGGAGTGCAGTGGTGCGATCTTAGCTCACTGCAAGCTCCGACTCCCGGGTTCACGCCATTCTCCTGCCTCAGCCTCCTGAGTAGCTGGGACTACAGGCGTCTGCCACCACGCCCAGATAATTTTTTATATTTTTGGTAGAGACGGGGTTTCGCCGTGTTAGCCAGGATGGTCTCGATCTCCTGACCTCGCGATCCGCCTGCCTCGCCCTTGTCCTTCCAAAGTGCTGGGATTACAGGCGTGAGCCACTGTGCCCGACCTTCTCTATATATTTTTTTAATTTTTTTTTTTTTAACTTAACAAAGCATAAAACAGATTCAGGACATTCCTCCGAAGACGTTCCAGACTCCAGTCCTAGGACACGGTTGGGGCAGGGGTCATTTGATCGAGTGGCCTGTGTCCTTATCTGGAATACGGGACGACGCTGTAACTAAGTCACTCTGCGAACTCACAGCTTTTGAGGTAAACAAGAGAGAAAGAAGAGATAAGAAAGTGATCTTTCTTTACCATCTACCAAGGACCAGGCGGTTTATATGTAAGGTCATTTTCAGGAAAACAGTAGCGCTCTGAAACCTACAGAGCTTCCTGGGCGTAGGGGTCTGTAGTCGCTTGAAAAGAACCAAGCTGCGGGTCCGAGTTCCACCAGAATTGGTGCCGAGCGCGTGTGAAAAGAGGGACCCGACAGCACCCACCCTCCAAGTAGAGGCAAAAGTTGAAAGTGGCGGGCTGGCCGCGCTTCCGAAGTAACACGACTGGCGAGGGCTCACCTTAGTCTCTATGGTGGGTCCCTCCCTGTAGCCGACCCGTTCCTTGAAGCGGGCCAGAAACGCTGGCTCGGCTGGCCGTACGTAGGATACCTGGTTCCGCTTGCTCATGGTAGCTCTAGGTAAAGACAGGTTCCGCGACCGATTCGCAACGATACAGAGGCGCTTAGCTGTGACGTCAACTGGACCACGCCCCTGATGCGTAGGCCGGGCAACATGGCGGCCTCCATTCGGGCGTCAACGTCGGATACAAGCGCCAAATTCAAATTCGCGGCCATTTTGAGCGAGCGGAATTCAGTCGCGCGCGGCGCAGTCGGGAGGTGGAGGCATCGGCTGCATTGTTCCCGGGATCGAGGGGTGAGGGCGCTATGGCACCCGGCTGCAAAAGTAAGTCTGGACCCCAGACTTCGTTACCCTATCTTTGCCCCCAAATACAGCTGTGAAAAGATGGCAACCTCGGACCCCCCGCAAGGTTCTTGCTGGGCATGAACTGCAGAAGCTGAGTGACCGGCGGGGGCGTTTCGGAATCCCTCTCTGTCGCTCAAAGACAATACGCTAGCCGAAAAGGTCATCCCTTCCTTCTGTGTCCTGTGCGCATGCTAGGAGTCTGGCGCAGTTGTAGGCGCTCGGGATGGGCAGTGGACCTGCCGTTCTTCCCTTTCTTCCCCTCAGTTCTGCTGTTTCTTCTCAGGCCTCTTCCCACATCCCGACCAGGGCTACCTCTCTAGATATCCTTGTTTCAGGATCGGCTTTTGCTCCCACCAGCTTCTGCGTATTTCCACATTTCTGACCTTCCTATAGGGAAGAGTTTATTTATATTCCAAACACTTCTTTCTCTTTTTTCCTTAAGTAAATGGAATGTTAAAACACAGATGTCAGCAATGTCTGTGTTCTCACAGTCTCTATTTTCACTTAAAGGAGACCCGTCCGATTTCTTTCTCTTTTTCACGGAGGAGAGCACTGTCATTTTTGCTTATGATAAACCCTACAGTTTTCACTAATGTAGTCTTTTGCTGTGGCTGTGTACGTGCGCCACTTCTTACATTGCCACATCTCTTGAGGAGTCTTGTTTTTGTAAACCTGATTATGAGCTGATTTAATGGGATCTTTGTGAGTGGTGTGAATGGTAATGAGGAGAGGCCTAGATCAGATGATTAAGAATTTATGAACTTCTGTCATTTGAGCTTTCCAACAGCGTTAATGTTTCTACCTTTCTGTCAATTATAGTTGTTTTTGATGGGTTTGTTGTTTCAGTAACCTTTTAGGTCGATCGCACCTTTATTGGAACACCTCTTTATGCTACCTTTTTCCATCTAAAATACTTCTTTTCCTTCATCATTTTCAGTATTCAAGGACTATGAGCTCACAGAATGGTACCTTATTGGAGAAAAATGTTCATCCTGCTTTCTGAACAATCATACTGTTTGTTCTTTGTTTCCACCTTATGGATCTGGACTCAAGCAAAAAAAATTGATGCCTGTTAAATAAGTAAAGTATCTGCTTATTTAATGAGATATATGTATGTGACTAAGGGCTCTTGTCTGAGAACCAAATTTGAGAGCCTTTCCTAAAGTGGTGGGAGCACTCCCCTTTATGATGGTGGTGATGCCATGGGGAACTTTTCCACTCCCTTAAGTTTGTTGGCAAAATTGAGGTTGATGACTTCCCAGGTAAAGTGCTTCTTGCTTTCCCAGCAGCCTAGAGACCTGGAGCATGAAGTGGGAACACATGGGAGAAGAGAGCCCATGCAGTGGTCTTTACAACTTTTACTTTGTGCCCTGAAGGCTTTTTTTTTATTTTTATTTTTTTTGAGACAGAGTCTCGCTGTGTCACCAGGTTGGAGTGCAGTGATGCAATATCGTCTCACTGCAACCTACACCTCCCATGTTCAAGAGATTCTCCTGCCTCAGCCTCCCGAGTAGCTGGGATTACAGGCATGTGCCACCACGCCCAGCTAATTTTTTTATTTTTAGTAGAGCCGGGGTTTCACCATGTTGGCCAGGATGGTCTTGATCTCCTGACCTCATGATTTGCCCACCTTGGCCTCCCAAAGTTTTGGGATTACAGGTGTGAGCCACAACACCTGGCCCCATGAAGGCTATCTCTAGTGACACTGACACCATGAGTTGCTGACTGTGAAATCAGAGAAATGAAAAAGTGAAATATACAATTCCCTTTTTTTTTTTTTTTTTTAAAGACAGTGTTGCTCTGTCACCCAGGCTGGAGTGCACTGGCACAATCTTGGCTCACTGCAGTCCCGCCTCCTGGGTTCAAGCAGTACTTGTGCCTCAGCCTCAGAGTAGGAGATCTGGATTTAGCATGCCTTTGTTCAAATCCTAGCACTTCTCAGTGATGGTTCCTTAGATCTCAATTAGAAATAATGCCAGAACTATCTACATTTGTGTAGTTTTAAATTTCACTTTATCTCACTATTTGCTCATTAACTTTGCTTCTTTTTTTATTAAGTAAACATTTTACTTTGGGTTCCTTTTAGATTTACCAGAAAGTTCCACATAAGCGCAGATCAGTATCCATCTAATTAGTTTCCATCTGATCAGTTACAGAGATCTCTGCAGAGATGAAGAGCTGGCAGCCTACCTTCTGGGGCTTCTTATTGTTGTTTGCTTGTGTATTTGCTTAGCAACTGGCTCAATCAATTTAGTGAAGTCTATTTCCCTCCTATACTGTTAAGCCTTTGATATTGCTCCTCAGGAAAGCACAGCTTTGGATATGCCCACCTTTATCCTGGGATCACAGTGGTTTTGGTAGGGATCTCGTTCCATGACTGCACACAGGTGTGAAACTCCAGTAGTTGTTAGCTGATTGCTCTATTGTTTTTTAACAATGTCCTAGGGCATAAGTTGTCTTACAAACTACTTCAATTCTTGCTCCATTGAAGGAGTAGTTTCTGAGGTTGTCTTTTGTATTTCTTGTGACTCCACTGTAGCTACTCCTAGTTGTCTTATATCCCCATTGTCTTCTGGCAAGCGAACAGGCCTACAATTTAGCTTGTATCTTGAATGTCTTCCTAATTACTTTCACTAAAACCTACACTGTTCCTGAGAGTGCCCTTAGGTTTGAACTTCTTTCCCCCACACCCCACCCCGAGACGGAGTCTCACTCTGTCACCTAGGCTGTACGGCAGTGGCGTGGTCTCGGCTCACTGCAACCTCCACCTCCTGAATTCAAGCGATTCTCCTGCCTCAGCCTCCCAAGTAGCTAAGATTACAGGCATGTGCCACCATGCCCAGCTAATTTTTGTTTTGTATTTTTAGTAGAGAGACGGGGTTTCGCTATGTTGGTTAGGCTGGTCTCGAACTCCTGACCTCAAATGATCTGCCTGCCTTGGCCTCCCAAAGTGCTGGGATTACAGGCATGAGCTACCACACCTAGCCACGTTTGAACTTCTCTATGCTCTGTTGCAAATGAATTCAGCTCATTTGGGAAGAGAATAGGATTTATCTGTTTATGGGCTGATTCTTCGTCTAGGCAAAATCTCTGAGCCTGGGCACTAGAGTTGGGGATAGGGATAATGGCAGTCTTGTCTCTGAGTAATACCTTTTCTAGTTGCTGAGCATTTTGTGGGGAGGGTGGGGAGTGCAGCAGCCTCGGGTCTTCTAGACTTTCCTTGTGTGGAACCACTGCTTAATGAGTTGGGACAAGGATGATCAGGGCCCCAGTGTTCTCAGCATGCAGTTGCAAGATGAGGGCTGGGTGGGAGAAGAGAGAGCCCTCACCTCTAAACCACACTTGTCTAGGACTTTATCTCAGCATCAGGTAGCTAGCTGGAGACACAATGATACACTGACATCCTGCTACTCTGTGGAAGACACCCCTGCAATTAGGAGCTGGAGGGGGATCCTGTTTCTTGGCTGCTGCAATCTACAGTGGAGTGTTTGCCTTGCTGAGATGGGAGGAAGAGAGCAATCTTGGTTCAAATAACACAGGACCACCTTTCTTGATGAATTTTCATAAATGTTCTTGAACAAATGTTTCTTTGTTTGCTGTTTGCCCTTGTAAACATTTCCAGAGGCTTTAATTTTCTTTTCTTTTTTTTTTTGAGATGGAGTCTCACTTGGTCGCCCCGGTTGGAGTGCAGTGGTGTGATCTGGGCTCACTGCAAGCTCTGCCTCCTGGGTTCACGCCATTCTCCTGCCTCAGTCTCCTGGGTAGCTGGGACTACAGGTGCCTACCACCATGCCTGGCTAATTTTTTGTATTTTTAGTAGAGATGGGGTTTCACCATGTTAGCCAGGATGGTCTCAATCTCCTGACCTCTCGATCCGCCCACCTCGGCCTCCCAAAGTGCTGGGATTACAGGTGTGAGCCACTGCGCCCCACCAATATTCTTTTTTTAAATTTCACCAGTTTCACTGGGGAGTGGGTCAGTGGAGTTCCTTATAACGTCATGTCAGAAGTCAATCTCTGACTTCTTTTTTAACAGAATTATTCTGCCGCTAGGTTGAGAAAAGATGGGAGTGGGGCAGAAAGAGAAGCAGAGAGACTGTTGTAATAACACAATAAAGAGATGTTGCTGGCTTGGTTCTACACTGTGGCAGTGGATTTAGCAAGAAGCTGTTGGATTGTGGGTATATTTTGAAATTAGAGCCAAAGCTTTGCTGAGATTGGATATGAAGAGTGAGAAAGAACAGGGTCAGGGATGACTATATGGGTTTTGGCCTAAGCAACTGGAAAGATGGAGTTAACGGAGATATAGAAACACATTTGGGGTAGAGGTGGGGTGTTCAGGAGCTCAGTTTTGTACACATTAAATTTGATTCATTGCCCACTGCATATCCAGTTAGAGATATCAAATAGGTAATAAGTTGTAAGAGTGTGGAGCTCAGGAGAGCAGTCCAGGAAGAAGGTTTAAATTTGTGAATCATCAATTTATACCTAGTATTTAAAAACAGGCCAGGCATGGTGACTGGTGACAGAATGAGACTCCGTCTCAAAAAAAAAAAAAGAAAGAACCATTGATGCAGAATATTTTGCTCCTTAGCTCAGCTAAAATCCAGGTTCTTGTTGCATGCCCAGGAAAAATGAGGCACGCGGACACATTGAAAGATGAGGAGAGTGGAATTTATTAACAGGAGGCTCTCAGTGAAAAAAAGTGTGTCCTGCCAACAAGCTGCCACCTCACAGATTGAATACCAGGTCACCACACACCAGCTGAAGAGGCCAGGCTTCTCCCCCTGCATAAGGTGCAAATTCCCAGTGGCTCCACCCCATTCTCCGAGTGCGCATGTGGGCCTTTAGTCTGAGCCAGTCCATATTGATTTATTTTCCTTACTGCGTGTGTGTTAAGGGACAGGATTTTTCAATGACCTGGGAGGTGTTTGGCTGTCTCCTGTCTCTATCATTCCCTCTTCTAAAGAGTACATCTAACTGCCCTTAGAATAAAGATAAGAACAAAGACACTGTTTCCTGCTGACAGGGGGTGCTGTGTTGGGAAAATGGCAGTCAGATCTCCCTAAGAGGCTGATCTAAGGGTTCCTGGCAAAAGGGACCATTATCTGAGGCTCCAGTTGCACGACTGGAGTTTGATAGCCTGAAGGCAAGAAGAGACAAGCTGGGTTATTAGAAAACATGTATCAAAACAAAACAAGGATGGGGGAAGGACAGCTTGAAAATCCCGAGACCTTTTTCTGGTTTGCACGGGGAGAGGGAGGCCAAAAGCCCGATTAGTTAAAAAAAACTTTCACCCTTTTGCCGGCATGTCAGTCTTCTGGGTTCCCTTCCCCCAAGCCCAATCCTAAACCAATCTCAAGTTTAAGGTTTGGGAAATTAACTTTTCGCAGTTTAGAAGATGGATTCGAGGGGAGTGTCCTGTAGTAAGGAGACACAATTACCTATCTGTGAAGAGAGGACACAATAGGAAAAGGAAAAAAGAAGGTGTTTTTTTCGAAGGAGTCCCAGGGGTTCAGGTTGCATTCAAAAAGGGGACAGACTGAAGATGAATGGCTATCCATCAAGAAAGAGGGGAGCAGGTGTCCCTGGTTCCTTTCTCTTCCTAGCGAATACCTGGGGGGGTGAGGGAGGGAGAAAGCGAGGTGTCCTTTTTATTTCTTCTGTCCTTTTATCCCCAAGACCCGGTGACCATCACAGGGTGCTACCCATGGATGTCAAAGCGACTTTCCCCCATGTTAACAGGGGGGTCTAGGAGGTGGAAATATCCACTCTTACCCACATATGCCCTATCTCCCCTGCTGTCAGTAGCCTTCAAGTTCTCTAGACCTCATTTATGTCATGGATACTAGCATGATGTTTATCCATGAAACAGGAGGCTTGGCTTAATTGGCAGGAATTAGTCTTGCTCACACCTGTGCTGTGCTTTTTAACTTCTGTTACCATCTGCCTCTGGATCCCTCAGATCCAGTTTTTTTTTTTTTTTTTCTTAGGGACCTGATGTTTGGAATTGAGTGTGGAACCAAAAATGTGTCTCAGGGGTTGTATGGACTCCTTATCATAAGCTGAATGCTAAGGTGAAGCTGTGGAAGTGAGTCCTCCTCCAAGGGAAAGAAAAGGATGTCCTGTGTCACACCCAGATAATGGTGGCTATGGTTATGTTTGCTAAGATTTGGGTGCATGGAGCTTGGCTATGGTTAGCTCCCTTGGTCTTACTTTCCCAAAAAGGAAAGCTCTGGATGACAGGCACCCTCTTTATTCCCACCACCTAGCAGGATTTGCAGGATAATTGCTCAGAACTAGAATATAGATTCAGATTTTTACATTACCCGTCCCCCTTTGTTCCTTCTGGGCTATAGTCAGAGATCTCTGGTTGGATCACAGGAATAAGCCGGGTTAGTTTTTAAACAAACTAGGCAAAAAACTTGAAAACAACTAGTGGGTCTAGAATTTAGTGATAAGTTTTGAAAGGTAATTTTTCTCTCTCCAGATCTCATTTTTCTTAAAAACAAACCATGATAGGACTGAGTTGTTTGCAAAATAGACTTTAGTCTTATACTTGGCTTGATTATTTGCATGAAGTGCAGCAAGAATTATTTTTACAGAGGACTTTTAGATTGACTTTGATGGAACTCTATTCCACAAGGAATCTCAGATAGGACTTTCTAAAGCCGAGCCCAGCCATGGATTTGTACCCTCATATACCTGTGAGTTGGGTAAACTCCTCTCTTCTTGAGGTCCCAAGAGCATAGGGTTCCTGGGCCTGTTAAAAAGTGACACTTTTTACTCACCACAGATTAGGAACCATGTATGGGGACTGTGTAGGCAAGGTATGAGGCCAGTTTTCCCAAGGTGCTTTTATCAGCTCTGCAAGTCAAGCTTGACTCCTTAAAGGGAAGCATACCCTTCCAGTCAAAGGCCTTGGCAAAACAACTAGTGTCTTCAGTTGTGTCCTGTTGCAAAGAAAATGGACTCTTATTGCACTGATGCAAACAACTATATTGTCATAAGTTAAGAATACTCACAACTAGTTTCCAAATTCTGGAGAAGCCAGGCAGAGAGAGAGAGACAAACATGCTCCAAATTTTGTTCACAGGAGTATACCTTACTCAATTATTAAAGGCTGTAAAATAGTTCAAAATAGTTTCCTTGACTCTGAAAAACAAAACAAGGATTGGCAATGTTCCAAGCAAAAGTCAAAAAGATTACTTCAGTTTTGTATTCATTAAGTCCATCCAGTTAACTCTTGTTTAGCTTGATATTCATGAACATTTCAACTCTTCATGAGTCCTGTTTGTTTTTTCTTTATTCTAATGTCACAATCTCCAAAGTTATCAGAAACCTGCATTTGAGAGCACCTATGAAAGTTCTATGGCTGATTATAAACCATCTTTTGAAGAGGATGAAAACAAGACAATAATTATCTGTGAATAACAAAATGTCCAGGGTAGTTACAGTCAGAAACAGAATTGACAAATAAATTTGGTTATCTCTGTGGTTTATAATAACATAACAACCTTAATTGTGATTGATAGCATATACTCCTGATGGGGCCCTAAGATAATTTCTGATGGCCTGGGACTCCTTGGGAAAAACAGAAAAGGCACCACAGATTCCATTTTGATGGTCAGACACTAGAATTTTAGAAATCCCATACAGTTTTGGAACATATATTAATATTATTCCCTAAAATAAAACCTGAAGAAGATTAAACATTATTTTGGCAGTCTCATGTACCTAACTAAACGTGTCAGGTAATCTGTTTACCTCTCTTCTGGATGTGCCAGGGGCCCTCTGTAGCATCCAAAAGCCAGGTGTCAGGAAAGATAATTTTGAAACTGAAGTTTGATTTTGGGAAGCCTGTTGAATATGTTAGAGGTTTAAAACATTTGATTTTTATGAAATAGAATTCCAGATTACCATAAGTTATTTATTTGGCCAAAATGATGGCTCAGAAATTTTAAAAAGCAAAAACCTTTTATGACAACCCTTTACAGATTTAGCTGAAGAGCAGATTGGTGCCTTAAGAGACCCTTGTTGTGCTTTTATTTTAATGCTCAATTTACAGAAAAGCCATGTAATACCTTTTTGAATTTAATCAGTATGTTCACACAAGGAATTTTTTTTTGCAAGATTAATTTTTACAATCCTCCCACTACTTGTTTAAACATTTAGCTTTATCTTATCTAATTCAAAACAGTCCTTTAACCCTAGGCAAAAATGTACATTTTGATGACATCTGAATTTTATCAATAATTTTTAAGGCTGTTTTTATTTTTCAAAGATTAAAGTCATGTGAACTAAACGGTACCACAGCTCTTCTTTCTTTTAAAAAATATTTGATATAAGTGCTTATTTTCCTTTAGGCCAATTAATTAGAACTCTTGTTTATAGAGATCACACACACAACACATACATAACTACACAGGCAGAAGAAGATCCAGTAGCTATAAGATTTTCTGTTCACCAATTTCATAACTGGACAGTTAGCCTCTGAGTGGGGCCCTTTAAGAGCAGGGCTAGGATGGCCGGGCGCGGTGGCTCAAGCCTGTAATCCCAGCACTTTGGGAGGCTGAGACAGGAGGATCATGAGGTCAGGAGATTGAGACCATCCTGGCTAACACGGTGAAACCCCATCTCTACTAAAAAAAAAAATACAAAAAACTAGCCAGGCGAGGTGGCGGGCGCCTGTAGTCCCAGCTACTCAGGAGGCTGAGGCAGGAGAATGGCGTGAACCTGGGAGGTGGAGCTTGCAGTGAACTGAGATCTGGCCATTGCACTCCAGCCTGGGCGACAGAGCTAGACTCCGTCTCAAAAAAAAAAAAAAAAGAGCAGGGCTAGGAAAACATGTAGTTTCTAGGGCCTAGTAAACAGATATAGCCAGAAGACAAAAACAGATTTTGAGAGGGATCCATCCACCTCCAATTCCTGGGGCTGCAATAGGAAAACAAAGGTCTCTCCCAAAATGGGATCCTGGAGCCTTTTCTGTTTTCCCCAAGGAGTGTCAGGTCATCAGAAATTATCTTAGGGCCCCTCATGCATGCATTAAGAGTGGCAAGACAAAATGGAGAAAAAGAATTCAGTTAACTGAGAAAAAAACCTTTTCCCAGCAAAATAAGATCCAAGAAGAGAAAAACACAAAGGCCTTTTAAATATACTTATAACTTGGATATCCACTTTCAATTAAGCTGAGCGCTTTTTAAGAAAATCCTTTTAAGTCCCTTATTACCCGACGTTAGCCATGTAAAGTAGCCAGTATTTCTGAATTCCAAACTTTACCAAAGGTAACCTCCCAAGTGCTCAGAGAAAGGAAAATTCAAGGTGGTTCATGGAGGGGAAGAGAATCAACAAATGGCTAAGGTCACACAGATATCAAACCAGAAAGGACTCATTCCTTAAGCCAGGATTGAACCCAAGCCACCATTGTAAAATGGCAGAGGCTAAAACAAAGTACTGGGTACGTGGTTACAGGCCACGCTTCCAAGGACGTAAAACAAGATGGAGGCCTGCAGCAAAGTTTGCCATTGACCAGTTTGCCGGATGGTTTGAACTGTGGACCTATGGAGTCCTAGGCCAGCATCCCATCTTAAGGTACCCCTCTTTCTGACAGAGCCATACAGAAAGACATGGAAAGCACACCAGCTTGGCTACAGCTTAAGACCAACCTCACAAATCCTTTTTCAGAATTGAAACCTTACAGAGAATATCAACAGTGATAGTTGGGGTCTTGGCCTAGTAAAACATCTTAAAAAAAAAAAAAAAAAAAGCCTCTCACATAAAAGTTAATCCCTGGTGGAAAAAAGGAAAAAAGCTTAAATGCAGGGCTTGAAAGATGCCTGAAGGAAGAACCTGTTATTCTTATGCGAATAAGATTCTGCAACAGGGAGAGAAATCTTTAATTGCTGTTTCTTCCCTGGGGCTTGGACCTAGCTGGGCCCCTTGGCTAGGGGAGGGGAAGACTCTATGGGCATGTGGTGGGGAACCCTAGCCAGCCAGCCTAGTGGGGTCCTTGGGCCAAGCACCCCAGCCCCACCTGGGAGGGGAGGGATGCAAGGAGCTGCCACTCGCCCATCCATCCTACGCATGAGCCTTCAGCCATTGGGTTCCGGGTAGAACACCCCCAGTATTGTAAAAGAAAAGATAGGTGCTATTACAGTCTCAAAAAAAGAAGGAAAATGCCACAGAAAGGCTGGGCTGGGTTGGAATGAGGCCAACATTCCCTACCCTGAGAGTGATGGGGGGCAGAAGGGGGGCACAGTTTCCTTTACCCTCAGAAGAAGTCCGAGGACAATAAGGCTCAGAAACAAGAGAGAAAAAGACTTTTTCGTTCACATTTTATTCACCTTTACTCATGTCCTTATACAGGCCACCAAAATGGTGCAGGATTTTTTGCTCCTTAGCTCAGCTAAAATCCAGGTTCTTGTCTCATGACCAGGAAAAATTAGGCACACAGATACATTGAAAGGCGAGGAGAACAGAATTTATTAAAAGAAAGCTCTCAATGAAAAAAGGAGGTCCTGCCAACAGGCTTCCACCTCACGGATTGAATACCAGGCCACAACACACCAGCTGAAGAGGCCAGGCTTCTCTCCCTGCATAAGGCACAAATTCCCATTGGTTCCACCCCCTTCTCCCAGTGTGCATATGGGCCCTTAGTCTGAGCCACTCCGCATTGATTTATTTCCCTTACTGTGCATGTGTTGAGGGATGGAATTTTTCACTGTGGTTATGTTAGGCAAGCCCCCTGTGCACAATGATCTGGATGGCATTTGGCTGTCTCCTGTCTCTTATCACCATGACACTAGGTGTTATAACCAGTAATGGGTTGGGATAGAATGGGAATAGGATCAAGGCCTCAGCTGTGGAGCACCACATTGTTAATGTCAGGGATCTGAGGAGGCTGAATATAGTAGGCAACGCAGGAGCATGTTAGAGAAGAATAGGATTTCCATATTACAATTTAAATGACCTTTAATGACTTTTTATTTTTATTCCAGCTGAGTTACGCAGTGTGACAAATGGTCAGTCTAACCAAACAAGGTAAGAAAAAAAATATTCTTGATGAGCTCCCAAAGGACTAGGGATTGAATATTTTTAAAACAACCATTTAGCTTAGTAAAGAGTACTTATTTCAAAATTTAACTTAGTCCCCAACCAGCTGGAAATGTGAGAAAATCGCATATTCCCTCTGCCCTCTCACTTTCCAGGCAAAATAATAGAATCAGTAGCATAATTCTCCTTAGGAATGCCTTTCTTATTATTGCTGGTAAGAGGAAAATGAGAGACAAGCACTACTTACTCCATGAAATGAACTCACACTCCCTTTGAGTTCAAGTAAAGGGTTGTGAAGGTGCCTGTTGTGAAGTAAATCAGTAAAAGGAATGGGTCATGTGAGACTTTTTTTTTTTTTGAGACGGAGTCTCGCTCTGTCGCCCAGGCTGGAGTGCTGTGGCCGGATCTCAGCTCACTGCAAGCTCCGCCTCCCGGGTTCACGCCATTCTCCTGCCTCAGCCTCTCGAGTAGTTGGGACTACAGGCGCCGCCACGTCGCCCGGCTAGTTTTTTGTAGTTTTTAGTAGAGACGGGGTTTCACCGTGTTAGCCAGGATGGTCTCGATCTCCTGACCTCGTGATCCGCCCATCTTGGCCTCCCAAAGTGCTGGGATTACAGGCTTGAGCCACTGCGCCCGGCCGAGACTCTTTAAAAAGAGATAAATTTGGCCGGGTACAGGGGCTCATGCCAGTAATCCCAGCACTTTGGGAGGCCAAGGTGGGCAGATAACTTGAGGTCAGGAGTTCAAGACCAATATGGTGAAACCCCGTCTCTACTACAAGTACAAAAATTAGCTGGGTGTGATGGCAGGTCCCTGTAATCCCAGCTACTTGGACGGCTGAGGCAGGTGAATCACTTGAACCCGGGAGGTGGAGGTTGCAGTGAGCCAAGACTGCACCATTGCACTCCAGCCTGGGCAACAAGAATAAAACTCTCCATCTCAAAAAACAAACAAGAAAAAAAGAAGTAAATTTGTATGGGGTATGTCTTCAGCTTTGTTGGAGAAACTCATTATAGAAACATTAGAGGCAATATGAGACTTGGATCCTTTTTCAGTTTTCTTTCTTCTTCAATAAACTGCACTGCTACTTTTTTTTTTTTTTTTTTTTTGTCTTTAGTAATGAAGGTGATGCTATCAAAGTTTTTGTGCGAATTCGTCCTCCTACAGAAAGATCTGGGTCAGCTGATGGAGAGCAGAACTTATGCTTATCTGTGCTCTCCTCCACGAGTCTCCGGCTGCACTCCAACCCTGAGCCCAAGACCTTCATGTTTGATCATGTTGCAGATGTGGATACCACTCAGGTAATGATAATTGGAAACTTAACTTTTTTTTTTTTTTTTTTTTGAGATGGAGTCTCACTCTGTCACCAGGCTGGAATGCAGTGGCATGATCTCGGCTTACTGCAACCTCTGCCTCCAGGTTTCAAGCAATTCTCCTGCCTCAGCCTCCAAAGTAGCTAGGACTACAGGTGCACACCACCATGCCTAGCTAATTTTTGTATTTTTAGTGGGAGAAGGGGTTTCACCACGTTGGCCAGGGTGGTCTTGATCTCTTGACCTCGTGATCTGCCTGCCTTAGCCTCCCAAAGTGCTGGGATTACAGGTGTGAGACACCTTGCCTGGCTGGAAACTTTACTTTTTACCTGGAACAGGTAGGCCTTCATTAGCTCTAAGAATTTCATTTCTTGGCCAGGTGCGGTGTCTCACGCCTGTAATCCCAGCACCGTGGGAGGCCAAGGTGGGCGAATCACGAGGTCAGGAGATTGAGATCATCCTGGCTAACACAGTGAAACCCTGTCTGTACTAAAAATACAGAAAATTAACGGGGTGTGGTGGTGGGCACCTGTAGTCCCAGCTACTCAGGAGGCTGAGGCAGGAGAATGGCATGAACCCA
This sequence comes from Piliocolobus tephrosceles, assembly GCF_002776525.5. Lineage (NCBI taxonomy): Eukaryota > Metazoa > Chordata > Mammalia > Primates > Cercopithecidae > Piliocolobus > Piliocolobus tephrosceles. The sequence goes on along the minus strand of NC_045435.1, from coordinate 91,879,168 downwards.
GGAGGCGGAGGTTGCAGTAAGTGGAGGTCGCACTGCTGCACTCCAGACTGGGTAACAGAGCAAGACTCTGTCTCAAAACAAAACAAAACAAAACAAAAAGGATTTCTTTTCTGGGTTGGTCTCTTTTTAATTTCATCTGTCTCAAGGAGACTCAACTATTCCTTTTTTTTTTTTTTTGAGACGGAGTCTGGCTCTGTCGCCCAGGCTGGAGTGCAGTGGCCGGATCTCAGCTCACTGCAAGCTCCGCCTCCCGGGGTTACGCCATTCTCCTGCCTCAGCCTCCCGAGTAGCTGGGACTACAGGCGCCCGCCACGTCACCCGGCTAGTGTTTTGTATTTTTTTTAGTAGAGACGGGGTTTCAACATGTTAGCCAGGATGGTCTCGATCTCCTGACCTCGTGATCCACCCCTCTTGGCCTCCCAAAGTGCTGGGATTACAGGCTTGAGCCACTGTGCCCGGCCTTCCATAAATATTTTAAATCTAATTTTATTAAATAGTTTTCTCCTTTTTTCATCAAACTTTGTAGTAGAATGACAAAAGCCTCCTTTTTTTTTTTCACCAAGTGATAGGAAATTATGGGCATAGTGTCACATGCCTGTAAACCCAGCTATTTGGGAGGCTAAGGCAGGAGGATCACTTGAGCCCAGGAGTTTGAGGCTACAGTGAGCTATGATGGTGCCACTGCACTCCATCCTCGGCAACAGAGCAAGACTCTGTCTCTTAAAAAAAAAAAAAAAAAAAAAAAAAGATCTGTGATGTTCAGTGTAGTAGCCATTAGTTGTATGTGGCTATTTAGATTTAAATTAATTAAATGAAACTTGAAAGTCAGTTCCTTATACACACTAGTCATATTAAAAGTCTTGCTCGTGCATCTGAGGCACTGGAGATTAGTGAAGATGCACTTTTTGGAGTCAGTGGATGATTGAGAAGTACATTTGAACTGCCTAATCTAAGGATTTAGGGTTACCATGATGTCAACAAGTGCTTTTCTAATTAACGTCAACTTAATTAAGACCTAGTTAGTGCTATCCAATGGAACTTTCTGCAGTGATGGAAATGTCCTGTATCTGTGCTGTTTGTTACAATGGCCTCTAGCCAAATGTGACTATATAAGTTTAAATTAATTAAATCCAATTTAAAATTCAGTGCGTCAGATGCACTAGCCACATGTGGCTCTTGAGCACTTTTAATATGGCTACTATGTATGAGAAACTGACTTTTAAGTTTTGTTTACTTAATTTAAATCTAAATACTTACATATAACTAACGGCTACTGTACTGAACATCACAGATTTTTTTTTTTTTAAGAGATGGGGTCTTGCTTTGTTGCCAAGGGTGGAGTGCACAAGTGATCCTCCTGCTTAGCCTCCCAAGTACCTGTGATTATAGGCATGTGTCACTATGCTTGGCTAATTTTTTTTTCATTCCAGGATAAATCTCAATTATGCCCAGCTACATTTTAAATTTTTTGTAGAGATGGAGTCTTGCTATGTTCCCCAGGCTGGTCTCGAACTTCTAGCCTCAAGCAGTCCTCCCATCTTGGCCTCCCAAAGTGCTAGGATTGTAGGTGTGAGCCACTGCACGCAGCCCATCACAGATCTTCAGTATTCCCTTATACATATAGATGTTTTTGGGCCGACATTTAGGTCTTTGGATCTTCTTTTATGTGGAGCATAGCTGGCCAAGAGATATATAAAATGAGGGCCTTGTGCAGTGGCTCATGCCTGTAGTCCCAGCACTTTGGGAGGTGGAGGTGAGATACACCTCACAAGGTGGATCACGAGGTCAGGAGTTTGAGACTAGCCTGATCAACATGGTGAAACCCCGTTTCTACTAAAAATACAAAAATTAGCCAGGCATGGTTGCGCGCACCTGTAGTCCCAGCTACTCAGGAGGCTGAGGCAGAGGAATCGCTTGAACCTGGGAGGTGGAAGTTTCAGTGAGCTGAGATTGCGCCATTGCCCTAAAGGTGACAGAGCGAGACTCCATCTCAAAAATAAATAAATAAATAAAAATAAACTGTAGATTTGGGAGTTCTTACATTCTTAATAAGACTGCATCTACTTATAGGTAAAAATGAAAATAAAGTGGAGGTATTGACTGTTCAATGCAAACTTACGAGAAAAATCACTGAAGAAGATATACACCCATATTTTTATGCTAGTACCAGTACAATATCTACATGCAATATGCTGTACAAAATTCTGTATAAAGTTGAGTTGTGTGCTTTAAATCTATAGTTGTATAGGAGATTAATAGATGTAATTATGTTGAAAGTTTTATCATCTTAGATAGTTTAGCCTTTTTTCTGTAGTGGATGTTAGCCATGTTATTACTAAGCAATTTTTGCTGTTACATTGTAGAATGTAATTTAGGAAAAATGTTTTCATTTTTATGAAATGTTAAACATGTTTGGTTACATTTGTAGGAGTCTGTATTCTCAACTGTGGCTAAAAGCATTGTGGAGTCTTGCATGAGCGGTTATAACGGTACCATCTTTGCATAGTAAGTTGTTGTCTGTGTCCTTATACATAGTACATGCTTGTATTATTTTCCTGTTGCTGTTGTAACAAATTACCACAAACTTAATGGCTTAAAACAACACAAATGTATTATCTTACAGTTCTGTAAGTGAAAAGTTCAACTCGGGTCTCTCATGGGCTAAAATCAAGGCGTCAGCAGGGATGCAATTCTTTTGGCAGCTCTGTTCCTTTCTGGAAAATTTGTTTCTTTGCCTTTTTCAGTTTCTAGAGGCCACCCACATTACTTAGCTTACAACCCCCTTTATCTTCAAAACCAACAACATGTAAACTCTTTGACTCTTCTTCCTTAGTCACACCTCCCTCTGACAGCAGCTAAAATTGGTTTTCTGATTTTGGGGACTCATGATTAGATTGGCCCTGCCTGGCTATCAAGGTAGCAGGGATTACACTCGAAGGTAGAGGGGTTGTGTAGAGCAGAGTATCTGTCTAGCTATATATATAACATTTTTTTGTAAGAAAGGTTTGTCCAGCCAGGCGTGGTGGCTCATGCCTGTAATCCTAGCACTTTGGGAGGCTGAGGTGGGCGGGTTACCGGAGTTCAGGAGTTCAAGACCAGCCAGGCCAACATGGCGAGACCCCCCTCTCTACTAAAAATAGAAAAAAAAAAAAAAAGCTGGGTGTGGTAGTGCTCACCTGTAGTCCCAGCTACTCGGGAGGCTGAGGCAGGAATCACTTGAACCCGGGAGGCGGAGGTTGCAGTGAGCCGAGATTGCACCACTGCACTCCAGCCTGGGTAACAGGGTATGACTCCGTCTCAAAAAAAGAAAAAAAAAAAGAAAGATTTCTCTGTTTTCCACATTTATTTATTCAATTATTTATATGTTATGGATGTACATTTATTTTATTCTTTAGGTTATAATCCAATACTAAAAATTATTTACCTTGTTGTTTCTGTTGTTCCAGCTTTGCCCAATGGGCCCTCCTTGAGGTTGGTTTTTGTGTCCCTTTGCTATAGCTCACCCTTTTGTTTTCTGAGCCCCTTCTTACTTTGTGATGCTACAAGATGCTCTGGGCTCATCTTGTGTTTTCCTTGACCTATGCCTAGAATCAGCTATTTCACCAATGAACCCTAATTCCTTTAATTGGAGCATGGTATTTAGCAACCAAGATCTGGGTGTGGCCGGGCGTGGTGGCTCAAGCCTGTAATCCCAGCACTTTGGGAGGCCGAGACGGGTGGATCACGAGGTAAGGAGATCGAGACCATCCTGGCTAACACGGTGAAACCCCATCTCTACTGAAAAATACAAAAACTAGCCGGGCGAGGTGGCGGGCGCCTGTAGTCCCAGCTACTCAGGAGGCTGAGGCAGGAGAATGGCGTGAACCTGGGAGGTGGAGCTTGCAGTGAGCTGAGATCCGGCCACTGCACTCCAGCCTGGGCGACAGAGCAAGACTCCGTCTCAAAAAAAAAAAAAATCTGGGTGCTAGGTGTGTTTGGTTTATTGCTTCTAGGCCTTCTCAGCAGACAGAGCTAGGTAATACATGGCGGGGTGGGTATACTGTCTGGTTTACTGAGGACAATACCAATTGTCAAGTATTATTAATAGTGTCCTCTTCACTCTCAAGTGCCTGTTTGGACAATAATCTGTAGGATTACCCTATTTGTAGGGGACTCAATAATACCCATTTCTCATTCTGAGTTACTAAAGAACTTTTTTCCTCTTTTCTTCCAGAAGAAAGGGGTAAAAAACTATAGCATACTGTTTTCCAGTTTTGGGGGGCATTTAATGAAAAAGTAAATTCAAAATTTTCTATTTTTGCTGTGAATCTAAGCTAAAGTCTTTTGGTATCCTGATTGACGTCTTTAAAATACAACTTTTTTTTTTTTTTTTTTTTTTTTTTTTTTTTAAGATGGGGTCTTGTTATGTTGCCCAGTCCTGGAGTGCAGTGGCTATCCACAGCTGTGATTCTAGTGCACCACAGCCTGGAACTCCTGGGCTCAAGCCATCTTCCTACTTTAGGCTTCTCGGTAGCTGGAACTGCCTGGCTTCAACTTTTTTACTTTTAGTTTTTTGTTACTCTTGTTTCTGTTAAGTGGGATAACAGGAGATATGACATTGCAGAAAAACCTATAGCATAAGAATTTTTTTATTGCTTTATATTTAAATGAAGAGATTTTAGTATCTTTTAAAGACAAAGAATTTAGGAAAGGAAATGCTGTATTACTTAGCATAGCAAAAATTGGAAACAAAGGTTCATTTGATTCTGGTTAAATAAATTATGGTGCTGCAAGATGCTCCACGATCCCAAACCCGTGGAATACGGTGTAGCTATTAAAAATAATGAGGCAGACCTCTATTGCTGACCTAGAAAGATATCTGAGGTAAAATTAAGGGAAAAACAGGTTGCCAAGCAGTATGAAGAGCATCATCTCAATTTTTGTAAATAAAGATTAAATGAAAACTCTGATGGCTATGTTTGTGTAATACAAAAGCATTTGCCAATTAATAGTGGTTAGCTCTTTGTAGGGAGATTGGAGAGAAAAGAGGCGTATCATTCACTTTTTATCTAATAGAATTTAAAAATGGAGAGAAAATAAGCTGACTTTTTGTGGAGAAAACTTGTACACTAGTATTATAATAGGAGTAGTCTTTTAATTTTATGTGTAAAAATAATATGTAAAACATTATTTTTTACAGTGGACAGACTGGCTCAGGGAAGACATTTACTATGATGGGTAAGTAAATTAAAGATTAACTTTTGTTGGCTTAATCTACCCTTTCTGTAATAACAGTAACCTACAACATTTTGCGGAAAGGCATAATTTCTATATATGATGTTGATCTCTTGAAATTAAGGAGATTCCCTAGGCTTCTGCTAAGTTGTGAGTTTTTTGCCAGCAAAGTCCATGTGTTAATCATGTTTGCAGCTATGTTTCCAGCTCAATGCCTGGCACAGAGTGGTGCTGAATAAACAGGTTTTCAGTAGGATTTAATGAATTTGTATATGTTTATACACCTGTATAACTACTAACCAGATCAAGATTCCTTCCTGGTCAGTAACTACCAAACCCTGTCCCCTGGAATGCCTATTACTCTGATTTCTGTCATCATTAATATTGCTTGTTTTTGATCCTCTACAAATAATATTTTATTGTGTATCTTTTGTTTCTGGTCTTTTAGTGTTAAGTTTCTGCGATTCACTCATGTTGTTGCAAGTAGTAGTAGTTTATTTCCATTACTGTATAATATATTATTGTATGAATATACTACACATTTTCCAGTCTACTGTTGATAGACATTTGGATTATTTCAACTTTTCAACCATATGAATAATGTTGCTGTGAACATCTTTTCTTGTGTCTTTTGAAATAATTTGTGTTGGATATATATCCAGGAAAATTGCTGGATCATAGTATATATGTATATTTAGCTTTAGTAATTCTGCCCAGCAGTTTCCCAAAGTGATTATCTCAGTAGTATTTGGAAGTTCCAGTTGCTCCACTTCCTTATATGTACTTGAAATTGTCAATTTAAAAAATTTTAGCGATTCTTAAGTATGTACAGTATTATCTTATTGTGTGTTTATTTCTGTTGACAACTGAATACCTTTTATATGTTTACCCGATATATCAATAGCCTCTCTGTTGAAATGCCCATTCAAGCTTTTTTTCTCCCATTTAAAAAATTAGCTTGACTTTTTCTTACTCATTTGTGGATATTCTTTATAAAACAGAGAAGTTAGCCTTTTGTCTATGATATGGATTCCAGATTTTTCTCTAGGTTTTTCATTTGTCTTTTGACTTACTTGAGGTTTTTTTTTTTCTATGCTAAAGTTTTACTTTACATGGCTGAATTTTTTTCTTTTCTGTTTCTTCTTTTTTTAATTTTTTTGAGACGGAGCCTTCCCCCTGTCGCCGAGGCTAGAGTGCAGTGGTTCAATCTTGGCTCACTGCAACCTCCACCTCCTGGGTTCAAGGCAATTCTCCAGCCTCAGCTTCCCAAGTAGCTGGGATTACAGGCATGCGCCACCACACCCGGCTAATTTTTGTATATTTAGTAGAGATGGGGGTCTCACCATGTTGGCCAGGCTGGTCTCCAACTTCCGGCTTCAAGTGCTCCACCTGCCTCAGCCTCCCAAAGTGCTGGGATTATAGGCAGAAGCCACTGCACCCGGCTTCTTTTTCTTCGTTAATGGCTTCTGAATTGTGAGTTGTAGTAAGAAAGGTCTTCCTCTCTCTCTGAGGTTATAACAACAGCAACAACAACAAAAAATAATTTGAATACTTGTACTTACAGTATGCCCGGCACTCTTGAAGACACTGTTGGTTTACTTGAATACAAGGCAGTGTCCTGGCTCTTGTGGACCTTCTGATTTTCAGGCAGGGGGAATACACAATTAAAAGCAAATACACCTCTAGAAATTATGCCAGAGGTAATAAGTGCTATGAATTAAAATAAAGCCATGTAAAGGGATGGAAAAAAGTAGAGGGTGCTATTTTAGATGGTGGGTCAGGAAAGATCTCTCAGGAGGTCACCTTTGGAGTTACTAAGTGAAATGAGAGTGAACAATGAGACTGTCCAAGAGAATAATCTTACAGGCAGAGGAACAGCAGTTGCACAGGCCCTGAGGTGGGTGCACACTCAAGAATGTTTGAAGAACAGCAGAAGACCCATTGAGAGTGGCGTTTTCCAGGATAAGGGGCTGGTAGTATGGGAAGTCGGAGCTATACCCTAGGGCCAGGTCATATAGGCCCTGGTGAGGATTTTGTATTTTGTTTTGAATATGATGTGACATTATTGGAAGAGTTCTTTTTTAAAATAAACAAACAAATAGGAAGTACATGATCTGATATATAATTAAAAGGATTACTCACGCAGCTAAATGGAATAAAGACTATTAGGGGAGGCAGGGCGCGGTGGCTCAAGCCTGTAATCCCAGCACTTTGGGAGGCGGAGACGGGCGGATCATGAGGTCAGGAGATTGAGACCATCCTGGCTAACATGGTGAAACCCCGTCTCTACTAAAAAATACAAAAAACTAGCCGGGCGAGGTGGCGGGCGCCTGTAGTCCCAGCTACTCGGGAGGCTGAGGCAGGAGAATGGCGTAAACCCAGGAGGCGGAGCTTGCAGTGAGCTGAGATCCGGCCACTGCACTCCAGCCTGGGCGACAGAGCGAGACTCCGTCTCAAAAAAAAAAAAAGACTATTAGGGGATAGAGCAGGATTAGGAGATACTGCAGTGGGTCAGGCAAGAGATGACGAAGGTAATTAAAGATTTGTTGAATCTTTGTCTTAGTCTATTTGTGTTGCTGTAAAGGAATACCTGAGGCTGGGTAATTTATAAAGAAAAGAGGTTTACTTGGCTCACAGTTCTGCAGATCATAGAGGAAGTGTGGCACCAGCATCTGCTCGGCTTCTGGTGAGGGCCTCATGCTGCTTCAACTCATGGCAGAAGACAAAGGGGAATGGACATGCAGGGATTACATGGTGAGAGAGGAAAGAGAGAGAGAGAGAGGAAAGTGAGGGAGAGAGACAAAGAGAGAGAGAGATGTGGAGGTGCCAGGCTCTCTCCAACAACTAGTTCTCTTGGGAAATAAGAGAACTCACTCCCATGAGAATGGCACCAAGCCTTTCATGAGTGGTTTTGCGCCCCCACACTCCATGACCCAAAAATGTCCCAGCAGGCCACACCTCCAACAGTGGGGATCAAATTTCAACATGAGAATTGGGGCCAAACATACTATATCAAATTTATCTTTGTATAATATATTCTCCAACAGGAAAATGATGTAAAATTATCTGCATGTTCTAATATTCATTCTCCTTATTCATTTACTTGCATTTTTCTACCTCTGTTATGTGTTTCTTAAGCTACGAGTTACAAGGACCATTTAAAATATTCCAGGTGTGGTGCAAGGCCTTCTAGCAAAAACAGCTATTATATTTTAAAATTTATTCTTTATTTTTCTTCTGCATATCAGCATTTTGTTAGTTCCTTTGGTCTCTAAGGCATACTTCACCAATATTTTGATTGTTAAATAGATCTAGATCTTTTCTAGCTATATATATTTTTTCTGGGAAATATTGCTATAACTTGAATTAGAATTCCTTAGAATCCTGCTATCTACATATACACTGATATCTCTTCCTATTCCCAGTGTAACAAAATAGAGACTCTGCATTTTTCTCTCTGCTTGGAAATCTTGTAAGATATTCTTACAGTACTTTTCTTACCAGCTTGGCTTTTATTGCCTAATTTTAAAAAAATCAACTAGCTAACCCTGAGTTTTAGTACTTAATGTGTTTAAAGCACTAACATGGCTCTCAGTGCTTTGCCTTTACACTCTCAGTTAATTCTTTCCAATAACCCTATGTGGTATTTATTACCATTATTATCCCCATTTTATAACTGAGAACTCTGCAGCTTAAGAGGGATTTAGTAATTAGCCTATGGTCACAAGGTATGGGGCCAAGGCCTGGACCACAGGTCAGTCTATGAGACCAAATGTGCTGCAATAAAGTACAATTATTTGATATTCCTGCAGATTTTGGTACCTGGCAGTTGGAAAAATTTCAATTCCTCTCACAGACCTAAATTTAACTTGCTTGGAGCACAAGTAGGAAAATCATTATACAGTATAATCGTCTTATTTCTATATAAATTGCCATTTTGAAAGACTCTTGGAATAGAATAAAAATCCATTGTTTATTTTTTTCACTTTTTTAGGACCATCTGAATCTGATAATTTTTCTCATAACCTGAGAGGAGTAATCCCACGAAGTTTTGAATATTTGTTTTCCTTAATTGATCGTGAAAAAGAAAAGGTAAAACTTAATGTAAAAATAAAGTGGTTCTATGAAATGTCTAATTTTGAATAGGTAGCTCCTGATAATTAGCTCATGATACATGGTGAAGCATGAATGGTACTACTCTACAATGTGGATAGACTAGTGTGGTATAAAAAAATCTTTCAATTCTGAGGATAATATTAAGGATTCTGAGTTGTTTTATCTCAATTGAGTTTTTAGTTTATAAAACATGCATTATCCTTTATCCCAAATTGCTAGTTTACAAGAAAGGAAAATAATGCTTCTGGGGCTCTCAAAAAAAATATTTTGCAAGAGAGAAACTGTAAAGAAAATCTCAACTGAGGAAAACAGATACATTAATACACTAAGCCTAATCATCTACCTGTACTTAGGCTCACAGGTGACTGCAGGTGTCCCTAAATCCTCATGGCATCCAGCAGTGATGGACTCATCCTCGCCATCTTTGTAGCACCTGCTACTGCCTTCCCATGGTCTTTGTGCTCCACATGTGGTATGGCTCCATCACCGTGGGGATATGGTCTTTCCTCCTGCATTGGCTCCCAGATTGGGCCTTCTCACAATTGTGCTGATTCAGCTTGGGGAAGTCAGGGCTTAGAACCATTTGTGTTTTATGTTCCATTACTTATGTACCAAAGAAACTTATATATAACATTGGTTTACCATTTACTCCTTTGCAGAAATCACCTATCTCTAACACTGAAGTTAGACACACAAATTGTGTGGCAGTGAAATAATTTAGTACCATGCATTTCTATGGTTAAAAATCCTATAAAGTCTTTTAAAATAAATTATTTTCAATCGTTTGAAGAACATAACACTTGTTTCAAATAAAACTTTATGAGGACATCAAATATATAAGACAGACAAAAATGGAATTTCCCAACTGGACTGCTCAATTCTCCTTTCCCTGTATTAGCTCTCAGGCACCTGTGGAGGCCTCTAGGGTGCCTGGGACCACACTTTGATGCAGCTCTAAAATATAATCATGTGTTAAAACTAGTTATCGGCCGGGCGCGGTGGCTCACGCCGGTAATCCCAGCACTTTGGGAGGCTGAGGTGAATCACGAGATCAGGAGATCGAGACCATCCTGGCTAACACAGTGAAATCCCATCTCTACTACAAATACAAAAAATTAGCCAGGCGTGGTGGCGGGCACCTGTAGTCCCAGCTACTCGGGAGGCTGAGGCAGGAGAATGGCACAAACCCAGGAGGCGGAGCTTGCAGTGAGCCAGATTGCGCCACTGCACTCCAGCCTGGGCGACAGGATGAGACTCCATCTCAAAACAAAACGAAACAAAACAAAACAAAACAAACTATTTATCTAGATTTTTTTACTTTTAGGTATCTTATATTGTATTAAAGGATAATAGTGTAGGAGATTTATATCTTGTGAAACAAGTGCAAAATTAATGCTTATGAAAACTAGATATGAACACATGAAAATAATGTATCTAAACGAGGCTTCTTTTTTACAGGCTGGAGCTGGGAAGAGTTTCCTTTGTAAGTGTTCCTTTATTGAAATCTACAACGAGCAGATATATGACCTACTGGACTCTGCATCGGCTGGATTGTACTTAAGGGAGCATATCAAGAAGGGAGTCTTTGTTGTTGGTGCAGTGGAGCAGGTGGTAACCTCAGCTGCTGAAGCCTATCAGGTACCCTGCAATAAGCACTTATTTGGTGCTTAGGCAACAAACCTTCTGTGAAAGCACCCCGATCTCAAAAAAGTAAGAATTGAGGTGCCAAAAATATGTCATAAAGGCATAATACAGAATGTTCATGAGAAGTAAAGATAAAATAATATGGCAGTATTTTATTCTATTCCAAGAGTCTTTCAAAATGGCAACCTGAAAAGGGCAATTTAAACAGAAATAAGATGATACATTGTATAATCAGTTTCTTACTTGTCCATATGTCTTTAGTGGTTCCTCCTGGGAGATGCCTGTTTGAGGGGCTTTTGGGAACTCTGGCCTTTAAACCAGCTGGCTGTTCTTTTCTATGTTGCTTGCTTGTTAGGTGTCAAAAGCTAACTTATCTTGAGCATTCAGCTCAGGACAAGCAAACCTCTTGACAGGAATTTACAAAATATTCTAGATAAGTTTTTATGAAATCTGATCTGGTCCAATGATTTGAAAGTTTTTTTATTATGTAACATTTGACACATATAAAATATTGCCACACACATGTAAGTTAGCAAGCATAATGTTAAAGTGAACATTCAGGAGGCTTTTAGACAATTTAAAGACCCTAGTGTCACCAGTACTATCCTATTTACTAGTGATATTTGGTTTTTTAAATATACTATAAATAGGTAAATAGGATACCTGTCCTCCCTATCCCATATCCCTGGCTCCTCTCCAAAATTAAGCACTAAGTTGAATGTCATTATCATTTTCTTCCACTTTTAAATCACATATATATGTGGTTTTGCCTCTTTTTGAGTTTGAAAAAACACATATTTAGCTCTCTATGACTTTAAAAACTCAACATGGTTTATGAAATCTGTTGCATTTCATTTATTTTCACTGCTGTATGATATTTCATAATTTATTCTTTTATCTTCAACAAGCCTCTTGATTCCAGCTGTTTAAATTGAGACTCCCCCAAGCAAGAGACAGGTTCTACTTGTGACCAAATGTGTGTATACATGCATACTCAAGAAATTGTGTTGGGTTTTTTATTGGAATTACATTGCAGTTATAGACCAGTTTAGAGGGATTAACAGTTTTTTACAATGTTGAACAATATTCAGTCCATACATTAACATGATATGTCTCCTCTTTTATTTAGATCTTTAATGTCTTGCAATATAATTTTAATAATTTTCATCATAAAAGTCATACATACTTTTTGTTAACTTTATTCCAGTATACCTTATGTTTTTAGTTGCTCTAATAATCTCTTTTATTTTCATTTTTATTTATTTTTTATTTATTTATTTTTTTTGGAGACAGAATCTTGCTGTGTCGCCCAGGTTGGAGTGCAGAGGCGTGATCTCAGCTCACTGCAACCTCTGTCTCCTAGGTTCAAGCAATTCTCGTGCCTTAGCCTCCCAAGTAGCTGAGACTACAGGTGCACACTACCATGCCTGGATAATTTTTTGTGTTTTAGGAGAGACAGAGTTTCACCATGTTGCCCAGGCTGATCTTGAACTCCTGAGCTCAGGCAATCCACCCGCCTTGGTCTCCCAAAGTGGTAGGATTACAGACATGAGCTACTGCGCCCAGCACATAGTCTCTTTTTAAAATTATATTTACTGTTTGGTGTGTATAGAAATGCAGTTGAATTTTTCTTTTGTTTTTTTTTTGAGACGGAGTCTCGCTCTGTTGCCCAGGCTGGAGTGCAGTAGCGCGATCTCGGCTCACTGAAAGCTCTGCCTCCCGGGTTCATGCCATTCTCCTGCCTCAGCCTCCCGAGTAGCTGGGACTACAGGCGCCTGCCACTACGCCCGGCTAGTTTTTTTGTTTTGTTTTTTAGTAGAGATGGGGTTTCACCGTTTTAGCCAGGATGGTCTCGATTTCCTGACCTCGTGATCCACCCGCCTTAGCCTCTCAAAGTGCTAGGATTACAGGCGTGAGCCACCGCGCCTGGCCAAAATGCAGTTGATTTTTATAAGATGCTTTTATAATCAGTCACCTTGCTAACTATCTTAAAAAATCAAGAATGTGTGTTAAAGTTTTGTTTCATGCTTTTTCCACTATTGTTGAGATAATCTTGTGTTTTTTCTTCTTTAACATGTTAACTTGATAAAGTACTAGATTAAGATTTGCTAATATTTTGTTTAGTATTTTTCATCAATTTAAAAAATTGAGATCAATCTGTAATTTCCTTTGTCCTATTCCGTTTTTGTTTTTGTTTTTGTTTTTGTTTTTTTTGAGACAGGGTCCTGCTCTGTCACCCAGGCTGGAGTACAAGTGACACAAACAATCATGGCTCACTGCAGCCTTGACCTCCTGGGCCTAACAGATCCTCCCACCTCAGCCTTCCTAGTAGCTGAGACTACAAGTGCATAGCATTATGTTTGGCTGAGTTTTGAATTTTTTTGTAGAGGTGAAGTTTAGCCATGTTGTCCAGGCCAGTCTTGAACTCCTGGGCTCAAGCATTTTACCTGCCTCAGCCTCCCACTATAGGCGTGAGACACTGTACCCGGCCCTATTCTCTTTGTCTTGTTTTATTTATCAACGTTACTTGTTTTCTGAAAGTATTTATGCCTGGGATGACTTATTCTTAGAATATATCGTAGAACTCATCTGCAAAATTATCTGGGTCTTGTGAGAAGATTTTTAACTACAAAAAAAAATTATTTTAATAGAGTCATGCAGCCATTTTATTTCTTCTTGGGTCAGTGTTAGTAAGTTATGTATTCTTAGAAAAATTTCAGTTTCCTCTTAGTTTTCAAGTATATTGGCATAAAGTTGTTCCTAGTATTCACATTTTTACAATCTTTGCCATAACTGCCATTTTGTTTGCTTTTTACATGGTTGTTATTGTTTATATGGACTTGCTCTTTAATATTTTCTTTGTTTTTAGTTTCTCCTGGGTTTATCTTGCTGTTCTTTTTCAGCTTCTTAAGCTGGATGTTTACTCGTGTTGGCATTTCTTTTGTGATATAAGTTTTAATGCTATAAATTTTTACTTCTTAATACTTCTTTAACTTCACACAAGTTTTAATATTTTAATTATCGTGTAGATCCAAATATTTTTCTATAATTTTTTTGACTCATTAATTACTTAGAAATGTGATTTTAAATTCCAAAGTGTGTGGGATTTCTAACTTATTTCTCATGTTGATTCTCAATTGCATTGGGATCAGAGAATGTGGTCTTACGTGACATCTAGTCTTTGAGATTTTTTTGAGACATAATTTATGGATTTATAACAATTTTTTTCAAGTGTGCCATGTGTGCTTAAGAAGAATATGTCGGTCGGGCGCGGTGGCTCAAGCCTGTAATCCCAGCACTTTGGGAGGCCGAGACGGGCGGATCACGAGGTCAGGAGATCGAGACCATCCTGGCTAACCCGGTGAAACCCCGTCTCTACTAAAAAATACAAAAAAACTAGCCGGGCGAGGTGGCGGGTGCCTGTAGTCCCAGCTACTCGGGAGGCTGAGGCAGGAGAATGGTGTGAACCCGAAAGGCGGAGCTTGCAGTGAGCTGAGATCCGGCCACTGCACTCCAGTTTGGGCGACAGAGCGAGACTCCGTCTCAAAAAAAAAAAAAAAAAAAAAAAAAGAAGAAGAATATGTATCCTTGGTACAAGGTTTTATATTTTTGCGAGTTTTCTTGTCCCTGTAACCTATTGATACTTCAGAGAGATGCACTGATTTCCCACTAAGGTGTTGGCTTTTCAGTTTCATTGCGATTTTTTTCTGTATGTATATATATATACATTCACATATGGAAACACAAGTCCTCACTTAACATCCTGATAGGTTCTTGGAAACTGATTTTAAGTGAAACAATGTATAATAAAACCAATTTTACTACAGACTAATTGATACAAAGAAGACTTAAGTTCCTACTGCATATTTCTAGTCATAAAAGCATCACTAAACTTCTCAATAAGGACCCAACACACTTCTAATATTAAACATTAAAATAAATGTGAACTATACATTTATTTAAAAAAGATGATAAAAACAACTAAGATATTTACCCAGGTTTGGTGGATAAGTGAGTGATGGCAGTCACGGTGTTGGGTTAAATCGGGAATAAATGTTTAAATCGGGAATAAATGTTTACAAAGTAGAAATTGTCAGGAGTACTTCCTACCACCATACAGTTCAGAAACAAGTGATAACAAATATGGTGGGCTCACTGAGTACTTTCATACTGCATTATTTATTGTCCTGTATTTGTATGAGTATCATATACTTTATGAAATTTTTTTTTTTTTTTTGAGACAGTCTCACTCTGTCTCCAAGGCTAGAGTGTAGTGGTGCGATCTCGGCTCACTCCAACCTCTGCCTCCTGGGTTCAAATGATTCTTGTTCCTCAGCCTCCTGAGTAGCTAGGACTACAGACATGTGCCACCACACCTGGCTAATTTTTTGTAATTTTATTAGAGATGGGGTTTCATCATGTTGGCCGGACTGGTCTTGAACTCCTGACCTCAGGTGATCTGCCCTCCTCAGCCTCCCAAAGTGCTCAGTTTATAGGCATGAGCCACCACACCTGGCCACTTTATGAATTTTTATTTGGCAATATTTGTATTAATTCATTTTCTACCATGCTTATTCCTGTTCAGGTTTACATGTGGCAGGAACCAACCAAGACAGGACACCGTTCTATTGCAGGCACATACATCCAGTCAGTCAGACTGGGATCATTTGGATGTGCCAGTTCTCTTACCATGCACATCTGTGGAATGTGGGAGGAAATGAGAGTACCTAGAGAAAACCCATGCAGACAAGAGGAGAACCGTAAACTTTACACAGACAGTCGCCCTGGCTGGAAATCATTTTTTTTTCTCAACTTCACAACAAAATAACATTGTATGAAATGAAATGGAGGACCTGCTGTGGACTCTTGTTTGGTGTATATACAAGTGTAGAATTAGTATATATCTTCCATTTATTTTCATCTATTGACCCTACACTTTCCTATCAACACATTTTGCTTTACAAATAGTTTTGTTTGATGTTCACATACCACTCAACATTCTTTTGATTACCATTTGCCTGGTATATGTTTCTCCATCAGTCTTTCTGTTTCTTTTTTTTTTTTGAGTCTCGCTCTGTCACCAGGCTAGAGTGTAGTGGCGTGATCTCGGCTCACTGCAGCCTCCGCCTCCCGGGTTCAAGCTGTTTTCCTGCCTCACTCAGCCTCCCGAGTAACTGGTACTACAGGTGCGCGCCAGTGTGCCCCGTTAATTTTTATATTTTTAATAGAGACAGGGTTTCACTATGTTGGCCAGGATGGTCTCGATCTCTTGACCTCATAATCTGCCCGCCTCGGCCTCCC
>NC_045435.1:91734363-91862883 GCF_002776525.5 Piliocolobus tephrosceles | reverse complement strand
GATGGTCTCGATCTCTTGACCTCATAATCTGCCCGCCTCGGCCTCCCAAAATGCTGGGATTACAGGCGGATTACAGTCGTGAGTCACCGCGCCCGGCCCCTTCTGTTTCTTAGTATGTTAAGTGTTTTTTGTAAACCATAAAGCTATACTTTGCTCTTTTTTTTAACCGCTCATGACAGTATCTTACCTAATTTATTTACATTACTATATGATTGTTGATATTGTTAGACTGGTTTCTACTATCTTTTTTAGTGTGTTTTGCCTGTTTCATCTAATGCTTCCTTCTCTTTTCTTGCCTTTTTGTTTTTGATCCAGTATGCAGCATGATTTGTTGAAAAAAGCTTTCTTTTTCCCATTACATTGCCTTTGCACCTTTGGTGAATTGACTGTACACATATGGGTTTATATCTAACTGTATTCTGTTCTGTTGATCTGTTTCTTTTCATCAATACTAAACTGTCTTGATTATTACATAACTTGTTGCCAAGTAGTGTCTTTAGATCAGGGAGAGTAAGGCTTCCAACACTGTTCTTTTTGACAGTTATTTTGGTTATTCATTGTCCTTTGCATTTTAATTTACATAGAACCAGTTTGTCAATTTCTACAAAATAGGCTGATGGGATTTTGAGTGGGATTTTGTTGAATCTATCAATTATTTTTGGTAGAATTGGCATCTTAACAACATTGAGTCTCCCAGTCTATGAACATTCACCAAGTATTTTTGTTTTTTATTTTTTATTTTGATTTTTATAGAAGTATTCAGGCAAACATGCTTGTATTTGCTTTTTCTCCTTCTGTTGCACAAGTGACAGCATACTGTGCTATTTTTATACCTTGCCTTTTTTATTTTAGAGACCAAGTCTCACTGTGTTGCCCAGGCTGGAGTGCAATGGCGCAATCTTGACTCACTGCAACCTCTGCCTCCTGGGTTCAGGAGGTTCTCCTGCCTCAGCCTTCTGAGTAGCTGGGATTACAGGTGTCTGCCACCACACCCAGCTAAATTTTGTATTTTTTCATAGAGACAGGGTTTCACCATGTTGGTCAGGCTGGTCCTGAACTCCTGACCTCAGGTAATACACCCGCCTTGGCCTCCCAAAGTGCTGGGATTACAGGTGTGAGCCACGGTGCCCAGCTGCTTTTTTTAAATAATAGTATTTTGGAATTTGTCTCAGGTTGGAGGATCTCTCTCTCTCTATCTCTCTCTCTCTCTCTCTCTTTATAGCTGTATGAATGTATCAGATGTATTTAATATGTAATATACAGTATTTAATGTTATAGAAAGAAAACATAAACTACTATCCAAGGAATATACAAGATACAAATAGCTGGGCGCAGTGGCTCACTCCTGTAATCGCAGCCTCTTTGGGAGGCCAAGGTGGCGGATCACTTGAGGTCAGGAGTTCAAGACCAGCCTGGCCAACGTGGTGAAACCCCGTCTCTACTAAAAATACAAAAAAATTAGTCAGGCATGATGATGCATGCCTGTCCTCCCAGCTACTCCAGAGGCTGAGGTGGGAGGATCATTTGAGCCTGGGAGGCAGAGATTTCAGTGAGACACGAATACATCACTATACTCCAGCCTGGGTAATAGAGTGAGACTCCATCTTAAAAAAAAGAAAAATGATACAAATAATTTCAGTTTTATACTGTTGATGATTAATAGGGTTATTATAGCTAGGATTTTTTTTTTTTTTTTAAATGAGAGTCTTTCTCTGTCGCCCAGGCTGGAGGGGAATGGCCCAATGTCGGCTCACTGCAACCTCCGCCTCCTGGGTTCAAGTGATTCTCCTGCCTCAGCTTCCCGAGTAGCTAGGACTACAGGTGCGTGCCACTACGCCTGGCTAATTTTTTGTATTTTTAGCAGAGACAGGGTTTCACCATGTTAGCCAGATAGGTCTTGATCTCCTGACGTCATAATCCGCCCACCTGGGCCTCCCAAAATGCTGGAATTACAGGCGTGAGCCACCGCGCCCTGCCAACAGCTACAATTTATTGAGTGAAGGTGCCAAGCACTGTGCTACCTTTTTTGGTACACATTATTTTACTTAATTTTCAATATGCCCTTTGAGATAAAGATGCTAATTTCCCCATTTTACCCTGTATATACTGTGACTCTCCTACCAAAACTGTGGTCCTTAGAACATCAGCATCACCTGAGAGCTTGTTAGAAATGCAGAATCCCAGGCCCCACCTCACACTGAATCTGAATTTTAACAACATCCATAGGCGATTCATATGCACCTAAAACTTATATGTTCTGTTCTGTGGGGTAGGTGCCCATATTCCCATTTACAAATATGAAGGCTGAGCCTTCAAAAGGTTCAGCTGGCCCCAGACCTCACCTGGTAAATAGTGGAGCCATAGTTTGAACTGTTATGCATCTGATTCCAGAGGCTTCATTCTGAACTTTCATGTATCCTGCTTGCCATAGGGAATAGAAGGGAAAAAATACCTTGTAGACCAAAAGAGCTGACAACACTTTGGGCTTAAAGATAATTTACAGGTTTTTCCTGTCCAACATTCTCATTTTGTAGGTAAAGAAAGGGGTTCAGAGAGGTTTTGTGACTTACATTAGGTTAACACAAATAAAGGGTGGTAAAACCACTTGTAGATCCTATGCACTCTGATTTCCTGTTTGTTCTCTTTCCGTAACGTGGAAAGGGAACACAAAGGAAAGGAAAATAACTTCAGTTTATTCCTTAATGGACCAGTAATCTTTCTCATCACCCTTTACAAATTTCCTACTGATTTTGGTGGATGTTGTGTACCATTGGAACTTGGAATAATATAATTTATCTTAAAAAGCTAGATAACAGTGGAAGGCAATAGATATTCCTAACTCCTCTTCTAAAGAGAAAATATGCTTTGTGTAAATATATTTCTTTTTCCCTGTGAAAGTAATTAGCTGTATGTTAGTATTTTTCATAATAAAATGAGTGATTCTCAAGTGCTTATTTTACGTTTTAAGTGTACTTACCTTGTTCCTTTTTTTTTCCCCCTTTTTTTCTTTTTTTTTTAGATAGGATCTTGCCCTGTTGCTCAGGCCGGAGTGCAGTGGCACAATCATGGCTCACTGCAGCCTTGAATTCCTGGGCTCAAGAGATCCTCCCGCCTCAACCCCCTGAGTAGCTAGGACTACAGGTTCCTGCCACTATACATAGCAAATTATTATTACTATTTTTTGTAGAGGTGAGGTTTCACTATGTTAGTCAGGCTGGTCTTGAATTCCTGTTCACAAGTGATCCTCCAGACTTGGCCTCCCAAACTGCTAGGATTACAAGCATGAGCCACTGTAACTGGTCCTCTCATTTCTTTTAATGTGTTTTCGTTTTGCATAGGTGTTGTCTGGAGGATGGAGGAACAGACGTGTGGCATCAACATCAATGAACAGAGAATCGTCTAGGTCTCATGCTGTCTTTACAATTACAATAGAGTCAATGGAGAAAAGTAATGAGATTGTGAATATACGGACCTCCCTACTCAACTTGGTGGATTTAGCAGGATCTGAAAGGCAAAAAGATACCCATGCAGAAGGGATGAGATTGAAGGTAAGAATGAAATTATGGTCTTCAACTTGTGTGTGAGTTCTTACTAGCAGTCAATATAGTCGTGATGCATAACAATGTCTCCGTCAGTGAGGAACTGCATTTATGATGGGGGTCCCTTAAGAGTATAATAGCTATACCACATGGCTTAGGTTTGTTGTAGGCTATACCATCGCAGTTTGCATAAGTATATCCTATGACACCCACAAAACGATCAAATTTCCTAACAGCACATTTCTTAAAATGTACCCGTGTTAGCCGGGTGCGGTGGCTTACACCTGTAATCCCAGCACTTTGGGAAGCTGAGGCAGGTAGATCATGAGGTCAGGAGATCGAGACCATCCTGGCCAACATGGTGAAATCCCGTCTCTACTAAAAAAATACAAAAGTTAGCTGGGTGTGGTGATGCACACGTGTAGTCCCAGCTACTTGGGAGACTGAGGCAGGGGAATTGCTGGAACCTGGGAAACAGAGGTTGCAGTGAGCCGAGATTGCACCACTTCATGGCAGCCTGGGTGACAGAGAGAGACTCTGTCTCAAAAAAAAAAAAAGTATCCCTTTTGTTAACTGATATATGACCATACCAAGCTAAGTGTTTTGAGGGTGGCAAAGAAATAAGAAATTGTTCCTATTGAAAAGAAACAGAGATTTCTGTTGTGGAACAGTGAACATAGATGGGATAGGGCAAGTCTGTCAGTAGCAAAAATGTTTTAATTCATACCAGAGGGTATAAGGGTACAAGAGACAACAGGGGTCAGAGGAAGAAGGGTGCAATGTGGACTGCTTGCGGAACGTGTGGAAAAGAAGTAGTACTTGACTTGTGAAGGATTTGGATAGGGAGAGAGAAACAGGAAATGCATGCCTGGCAGGGGGGCATCTCAAGGGTTATTGTGGATGCAGAATGAGTGTAGCATTTGGCATATCAGCATGGCTCAATGGATGGGTTTGTTAGAGAGGCAAGCAGGCCCAGATTATCAAGGACCAGGAGTGCTAGGCCAAGTTTGTACTCAACTCTGCGAACATTGGGAAACACTTAACATTTCTGAGCAACTAAATGATTCACGAAGAAAGCCTGTTTTATAGAAACTTAGTCATCTGACCCACTGCTGTTGAGATTTTAGAAGGGAAAGCCCACAGAAAAAGATGACCACTTACGCTGTTTAATATTTCAGGTGTGAAAGGTTAAGTACCTAGTCCTAGACTAAGGTATTAACAGTGGGACCAGAGGTTCTATGTAATATGTATTGTCAATATGTATATATAGAGTAAAATGAATTGTCAATAAAATATTTCTAGATTCTATAGTTTAGAATATACATGGGCGAGGGGAGAGGAATTGGAAAGAATGAGGGAAGAGATCTACTTTTTTCATTAAAAATGAGGATTTGAGTCGCCTGACCTACATTTGAGGCAGTTTCAGGCAATGTAAAGCTCTTATTTCTTTGTTTTGAGACAGTCTTACTCTGTCACCCAGCTGGAGTGCAGTGGCACAATCTCGGCTCACTGCAACCTCCACCTCTCGGGTTCAAGCAGTTCTCCTGCCTCAGCCTCCCAAGTAGCTGAGATTACAGGTGCCCACCACCACACCTGGCTAATTTTTTGTATTTTTAATAGAGATGGGGTTTTGTCATGTTGGCCAGGCTGGTCTTGAACTCCTGACCTCAGGTGATAACCCCCTCCTTGGCCTCCCAAAGTGTTGGGATTACAGGCATCAGCCACCGTGCCTAGCCTAAAGCTTATATTTCTATTGAGATATGAGGCTTAATAAATATTGCGTATGGGCTGAGCATGGTGGCTCATGCCTGTAATCTCAGCACTTGGGAGGATGAGGTGGGAGGATCCCTTGAACCCAGGAGGTCGAGATTGCAGTGAGATGTGATTGTGCCACTGTACTCCAACCTGGGTGATGGAGTGAGACTCTGTGTCAAAAAAAAAAAAAAAAAAAAAGCATATGCTTATAATAGGACATATACCAAGTCTGTTCTAAAATGCTTTATATATATTAATTCATTTAACCTTTCCAACAACTCTGAGAAGTAGGTGCTATTATTTCTATTTTCTATTTTACAGTTAAAGAAACTGAAGTCACACAGCTAATAAAAGTAGGGCTGAGATTCACACCGAGCTGCTACAGTACTCTCAACCATGCCACTAACCACCTTTCTGATTTACTGAATGATAGCAGCAGTGACTCTGAATTCAGTATATCTTGCATTATAATTTTGACTTTTTCTCTTTTTTGTATACTTCTTCCACTGCAGACCCAGTTTTCAAAATATACTACCTACAGTAAAAATCTAATGTAACATATTTAGCTCATTTTTCCCCCCACCAAGCTTCTGTTTTAAAGTAGTTTTTATTATCCTTTACAGAATTAAACTGAATATTCTCCTCAAATAAGTTCATCAGTGGCTTTGGGGGCTGTATGGGTGAGTTATTAGGCATTATGCCCTTAAATATTTTAGCATAAAAGGATTGAAAAAAGTACCTATTAATGCACTACTCTACCCTTTTTTTCCCTATTTTTTTCTGGTCTTTATCTCTACCTATAGCTTGGTTTCAAACTATTACAATCATGAAGTGACATTAATTTTTTTTTTTTCGTTGCATGATTTTTGTGTTTGTCTTTTTTTGTTGTTGTTTTTGAGACAGGGTCTCACTCTGTTACCCAGGTTGGAGTGCAGTGGCACAATCTCAGCTCACTGCAACCTCCACCTCCCAAGCTCAAGTGATCCTCCCACCTCAGCCTCCCAAGTAACTGGGACTACAGGTGTGTGCCACCATGCCCAGCAGTTTTTTATATTTCTTTGTAGAGATGGGGTTTCGCCATGTTGCCCGGGCTGGTATCTAACTCCTGAGCTCAAGCAACCTGCCCGCCTCGGCCTCCCAAAATGCTAGGTTGACAAGCATGAGCCACAGTGCCCAGCCTGTGTTTGTCTTCTAATACTAAAATTACAGTGTACATCAAATAGGTAAAGGTTAGGGGGATAGTTCAGCACTTTTTTTTGTTTGTTGAATAGTTGTTCTTTATTAACGTTGTCCCTGACTTGCCTTTTCATCCAAAATTATCCTCTGCTAGATATATTTTCATTCAAAATACCAAAGAGAAACCAATGTACCTAAATTTTTGTTCTTTTCCGTCAACACCTTAGGAAGCAGGTAACATAAATCGATCATTGAGCTGCCTGGGCCAAGTGATTACTGCACTTGTCGACGTGAGTAATGGAAAACAGAGACATGTTTGCTACAGAGACTCCAAACTTACCTTCTTGCTACGGGTAAAGTAGATCCTTGGGTTCCTGGGCTCCTTTTGGTTATGCTAAAGTTGATAGTGGGACAATCTCTCAGCCTTGGTGGCAAGAGTATACATTTTCTTTGCTTAAAAAGATCTTGTGATTTCTCACCAAAAATGTGTCCATTCCTATCATTAAATAGGATTCCCTTGGAGGTAATGCCAAAACAGCCATAATTGCAAATGTTCATCCTGGATCCAGGTGTTTTGGGGAAACCCTATCAACACTTAACTTTGCTCAAAGAGCCAAGCTGATTAAAAACAAGGTAAAATACTGGCATATACTTCATTAAATAAATGAGAAAAATACTAAAGCTTGCAGTATGCCATTTTTGTGATTGCCCTAATGTTAACATTAACTTTTATTTCTCTGTAAAAGTTTATCTCACTGTATGCAAAATTTCTATTTTATCTTTCCTACCCTTCTATATCACACATGTAATCAGAGACCTAGGTTAGATCTTATGGTAGTTATTGCTTGACTAGTTTTTTCTCCCTTTTTTTGAGACACAGTCTTGCTGTGTCACCCAGGCTAGAGTGCAGTGGTGCAAACACAGATCACTCTACCCTCAACTTCCTGGGCTCAAGAGATCCTCCTGCCTCAGCCTCCTATGTAGCTGGAACCACAGGCATGCAGCACCATGCCAGGCTAATTTTTTAATTTTTTAAAAAAAGTATTTATTTATTTATTTATTTTGAGACAGAGTCTTGCTTTGTTGCCCAGGGTAGAGTGCAGTGGCGTGATCTCGGCTCACTGCAAGCTCCCTCTCCTGGGTTCATGCCATTCTCCTGCCTCAGCCTCCCGAGTAGCTGGGACTACAGGCACCTGCCACCATGCCCGGCTAATTTTTTGTATTTTTTAGTAGAGACAGGGTTTCACCGTGTTAGCCAGGATGGTCTCCATCTCCTGACCTCATGATCTGCCTGCCTCAGCCTTAATTTTTTAATTTTTTTGTACAGGCAGGGTCTCACTTTGTTGCCCAAGCTGGTCTCAAACTCCTGGGTTCAAGCAGTCCTCCTGCCTCATCATTTCAAAGTGTGGGGATTACAGGTGTGAACCACTGTACCCAGCTGACAAATGTTTTCTTAAGGGAAAGCAAATTAAGTTTGTGAGTCTTTCCTCCTGCCAACAGCCAATCAGTCAGTTCTGTAGCAGATATCAGCTGAGTATCCTCTGATTTAGTTCCATTCTAACAATATATGTCTGGAGATAGGGTGAGATCTCACAGGTTCAGGGCTCAGTCCTACAAGACTGCCCCTGACTTCTGATGCCAATTGCAAGCCCTAGCTTGTCCTATCTGTGCTTTCAGACCAATTGGCTGTAAATCAGGGGTTCCATGTTGCCCCTTTCCTTGGGTCAATCAGAAGACTATAGATCTAGTCATTTGTTTTATTTCCTTGGACTATGGAGTACTAGTAAGATGAGGAGGAAAAATCATTAGAGCTTTCTGACCCTAAGTCTCTTAAGATTTACTAGAAGTCTTTGGAGATTATAGAACTGCAGCGATAATTAGAATTGTGATGTCACTGATGGGACAGTGATGTCAGAAGTACAGTAGTACCTTGTAATGAAGCTGGCCATAAGAATCAGAAGCAACTGGAAATGGCTGCTTAACACACAAAAGAACAAAACCAAGAGACTTCTACTCGTCATTCTCAATGGTAAGCCCTCTGCAGCCTATCAGTGGACAGTGCTAGAATATCTGGGACTTGTTTAAGGATGTACTATTTAAATTTTTCCCAATGAGCAAATTGGGCTTACGGCAAGAATACAGAAGACCTTGGGGCTGTCACAGGGTGTTTTTTCCTTCCTGGAGTATTGAATATTTCATAGCTGAGTCCTCTGACCTGGTTGGTACTCAGCTGTTGGCACTCATTGTCACCCTTTAGTGGACCTTTTTAAAGATTTATTTTTTTAATTAATAAACTTTTTTTTTTTTTTGAGATAGAGTCTCGCTCTGTCACCAGGCTGGAGTGCAGTGGCACAATCTTGGCTCACTGCAACCTCTGCCTCCTGGGTTCAAGTGATTCTCCTGCCTCAGCCTCCCAAGTAGCTGGGACTACAGGCAGGTGCCACCATGCCCAGCTAAGTTTTTATATTTTTAGTACAGACGGCGTTTCACCGTGTTAGCCAGGATGGTCTCAATTTCCTGACCTCGTGATCCACCCACCTAGGCCTCCCAAAGTGCTGGGATTACAGGCGTGAGCCACCATGCCCAGCCAACTTTATTTTTATAGCAGTTTTAGGTTTATCGCAAAATTGAACAGAAAGTACAAAGAGATCTCATATATTCCCTGTCACCACACATGTGTGGCCTCCCCAACTCTTGACATCCTGACCCACGGTGGCACATTTTGTTTGTGAGTCTTTTAGCCTTTTAGAAGTTGTCCTAAATAAGACATTTCTTTAAGAAAATGAAGATAATCATTTAGTGTGGTAAAAAATTAAAAAAAAAAAAAAAGGAAGTGTCACACCAATCCCTCCTTCCAAAAGGGCTGTTAAAAAATAAAGGTTGGATTCCTCTGGAGAAGGTTGCTTCTGCAGAGCTCAAGCCAGCCCTGCAAGTCATCATGCACTTAGAGGTTAGGCTCCTTCCCTGTAGGGAGCTAGGAAAGAGGGGAAATGATACTCATTGAGGTGTTGACTCTTCTCCATTGGGAGGGTGGGGGAAGGCTGTTGTTCTCAGGGAAAGAAGTATTAGGTTAACACACCCGGATCCCAAAGGTGACCCAACCTAACAGCTCAGGCCTAGTCAGCTGGGGGGAAGAGAGCCTGGCTGGGGCTGTCTCTCTCTGGCTCCAGGTCTGAAGGCACAAGAAAAGGAAGCTTCCTCCCCACTCAAGCACACTGTGATTCCTGTGTGGTCGTGAAGTTTTGTTTGATGTTCATCACTACAAATCATATCAAACAAATGTAAACACAGGACTATACTACTCAAAAAGCATTATTTTAATGCTTTTTTAAAATTTCCTGAACAGGCAGTAGTAAATGAAGACACCCAAGGAAATGTGAGCCAGCTCCAAGCTGAAGTGAAGAGGCTCAAAGAACAACTGGCTGAGCTTGCTTCAGGACAGACGCCATCAGAAAGCTTCCTGACCAGAGGTAGGATAAGCACGCTGTCCTTTATCTTGGGGAAGACTGTGTACAAATAATAGTTTAAGAGCCCTAGGCCGGGCGCGGTGGCTCAAGCCTGTAATCCCAGCACTTTGGGAGGCCAAGACGGGCGGATCACAAGGTCAGGAGATGGAGACCATCCTGGCTAACACGGTGAAACCTCGTCTCTACTAAAATAATACAAAAAACTAGCCGGGTGAGGTGGCGGGCGCCTGTAGTCCCAGCTACTCGGGAGGCTGAGGCGGGAGAATGGTGTAAACCCGGGAGGCGGAGCTTGCATTGAGCTGAGATCCGGCCACTGCACTCCAGCCTGGGCGACAGAGCGAGACTCCGTCTCAAAAAAAAAAAAAAAAAAAAAAAGATAGACACAACACAATAAGGCAACCCACATTTTTCTATAAGTGTCTCTTTCTGCTTATTTCTCCTATATAGGAACATAGTGCTTTGTTTGTAATCAGATACAGATACCATAGGCAGTGAGTTCTGTGAGATATAGTAAAAGGGAGAATTAAAATAATTTTGAATAATCCATAATAAGTGCTAAAGAGATTAATTTCATTTAGATCTACTTCTACATAGCAGATGTAACCTATATATGTTTGCTATAGGATAAGAGAGACTTACTTTTCTTCAAAGAATAGCTAGTAGAGAATTAATTAACTGGAAATCCATAAAGCCAAGAGGGTGAATTATTAATAGATCTTAAGAGGTGCACAGCACCCTAGGACTGCTCTAATTTTTTAAAAAAATCTACTTCTACTTCTGTTACACCATATGTAATCTATTGTGCATATTAACTAAATAAAGAGAAACTTACTCTTTGAAGAACAACTAATATGTGGAATGGTTAATTTGAAATCCATGATCTGGTGATGACAGTCTCATTTTTTTTTTTTTTTTTTTTTTAGATGGAGTCTCTCTCTCTTGCCTAGGTTGGAGTACAGTGGTGCGGTCTCGGCTCACTGCAACCTCCACCTCCTGGGTTCAAGCAATTCTCCTGCCTCAGCCTCCTGAGTAGCTGGGACTACAGATGCACACCACCATGCCCGGCTAATTTTTTGTATTTTTAGTAGAGATGGGGGGGGGGGTCTCACCATGTTGGCCAGGCTGGTCTTGAACTTCTGACCTCAAGTGATTCATCTGCCTCAGCTTCCTAAAGTGCTGGGATTACAGGCATGAGCCACTGTGCCCGGCCACAGTCTCATTCTTTTAGATTAGTTGAGAGCAATCAAATTAAAGGCTGTCTGTTCTCTTGGGTTTGAAATGTGTTAAATATTTTTTTTTCATCTTCCCTTTCTTATTGGATCAATTACAGACAAAAAGAAGACTAATTATATGGAGTATTTCCAGGAAGCAATGTTATTCTTTAAGAAATCTGAACAGGAAAAGAAGGTAGGAAATGGAATTAGTAATAAAGGAGATTCAGGATACTTCGTTTTTTGCTGTGTGGTTTTTGTTGCATTACTGAGTGAAATAAATAATACCAAGTCAATAAAGTTAAAGAAGGCTATGAAAAATCAAATTTTGCCTTTAAGATTAAATTTGAAGTTAGTATTTATTGCTGGACTTACGAAAATTTAAGGATGTTGAATTATTTTTCATGTTTAACCAAATTATGAATTTCTTTAAGTCTCTGATAGAAAAAGTTACCCAATTAGAAGACCTCACCCTCAAAAAGGAAAAATTTATTCAATCTAATAAAATGATTGTGAAATTCCGAGAGGATCAAATAACACGCTTGGAAAAGCTCCACAAGGAATCCCGGGGAAGTTTTCTGCCTGAGGAGCAGGATCGTTTGCTCTCCGAATTAAGGGATGAGATTCAAACTCTGCGAGAACAAGTGAGTATAGGGCGTCTGTAATATTTCTAAAAATAAAAGAAGTTCAAAGCAAATCTAAATTTGTCACCAAGTACATGTTCTTTAATACAATGGAAATTGTTTTAAGTGAATTCTTCTGACAGTGTGATTGCATAATTCCTTTACCTGCCTTTTTAAAATAGTTAAAGGGAAGAGAAGGGGAAAAGGAAGAAGTTGTGGTGACGTTGCTACATAGTATGCAACTCTAGCAGGCCATGTAGAATTTCACCCAGTGGGCGTTGTGGTTGTCTGAGTTAGTAGGCTCTTTAGAGTTGTGCCTTTTAAAGTTTTTGTTGTTTTTCCTTTTCCTTAGGGAGAATGGATAGGTCAAACAGGTACATTGTGGGAAAAACCAAAATCTCTTATCAGCTTCTTGTTTATCTCTCCGGAGTTTTTAATGAATATTCAAACTAATATGGGTGGATATTTTTACTTTTGTTTCTCCTTTACACTTTTCTGCACTTTGCCTTTTTCAGTTAATCTTGGTTGACAGGATTAATTCAGTCCTTGTTCTTTTCAGTGTGTTGATTTAACTAGTCTCCTTTGCATGAAAAGCCTGCCACAGTGTACACCCTTGTGCTTACCTCCTTAGGTGGGTGAACATTGCAAGGGTCTAGACTCCGACTGAGAATAGCAGAGTTACAGGACATGCATATTTTCAAACTGATCACACATGCCAAGTTGCTTTCCACGGTAGTTACAGAAGGGTACCACCAGTAGTGCATGTGCATACCTAGTTTTCTAATGGCTTTTTAGAGGAACTAATTCACTAAAGAAATGTTTGTAAATGTATAATGCATGTAATTCTTCTATGTCACAGATAGAGCACCACCCCAGAGTTGCAAAGTATGCTATGGAAAATCATTCCCTCAGGGAGGAGAATAGAAGACTGAGATTATTAGAGCCTGTGAAAAGAGCCCAAGAAATGGATGCCCAGACCATTGCAAAACTAGAAAAAGCTTTCTCTGAAATAAGTGGCATAGAGAAAAGTGACAAAAGTAAGAAATGATTGTTGTATATACGTTCCATATAGGAAAGGACTGTATTAAAGAGCATTTGTAGTGCCTTGTGACTAGGGTCTTCCTTTTAGCCTCCAGGCCTGCTGTGCTAATGTCTTATACACATATTCTTTTATGTTATAGAAAGATATTTACTAAACTTTTTTTTCTCAAAGATCACAGAGCATAAACTATGTAAGCTAATAGATATAATAAGAAAATACTCATTGTATTTCTGTTTTATTGATAAAAAGATTGATTCAGATACTACGTTAAATTTTTACTAAATTTTCTGGTTTAAAGTATTTGAAATGAAAAGTGTTTAATTAATCAAACATGAATAAAAATCGAGTTGAAATGTTTATCAATCTAGTTAGGCCTGTGCAATGTAAGAGATGTAGAAAGGTCAGACTCAGCACAGTGTTTGGGTCCTGATGTTGTGGTTACCAGTGTATGCACTCTCTAGTTACATGCTGCTTTCATAAGTTTGCATACTATGTGAAAAGTGGTTTAGTTAGTACTAAGTCTGTCTTACAGTCTTGACAGCTGTTGGTGTTCATACCCTGGGATTTGGTAACAAAGTCTGTGTTTGCCCCAGTCTTGGAGTTAATATTTTCATGGTCTTTTATCATAGACGGGGCCTTGGTTTCCTTTTAGGTTGAAACTGAGAAAGTTCTACTGTTTTTATTCTACATTCATAAAGAAGACTGTCTCTTTGCTTTTTAAAATTTCATTTTTTAAGCCTTCTTCCATTCTGTTACGACTGAATAGAATATTAAGAGTCACAGTAACTGGGTTGGGGAGAGACTTAAGATATTAGATGTAAAATTACTATCAGGTTTTCTATTGTTTTTTTTTTTTTTGAGATGGAGTCTCACTTTGTTGCCCAGGCTGTAGTACAGTGGTGCGATCTCAGCTCACTGCAACCTCCACCTCCTGGATTCAAGCGATTCTCCTGCCTCAGGCTCTCTCCTGGGATTACATGCACACACCACCACACCGAGCCAACTTTTGTATTTTTGGTAGAGATGGGGTTTCACCATGTTGGCCAGGCTGATCTTGAACTTCTGGCCTCAAATGATCCACCCACCTCGGCCTCCCAAAGTGCTGGGATTACAGATGTGAGCCCCCAGGCCTGACTTAGGTTTTCTGTTTTATTTAAACTACTTTTCCCTACAGTGCCCGTTATTTTGTTGGCCATTTTGTTTTGGTCTCCATAGTACCTTGACTTAGTCCCTTCAGAAGATACTAATATCTGGATCTCATCAGTTTCTAAACATTGATCACTCTCTAAACAACTTTTACGTGATCTTTTCCCACACTGAAACTCAGTGGACTCTCTTCAACATATTCAGTGCTCTAGGCATTTCCTGAAAATTAATATTTTCTACCTGGTAGATGATACTGAGTTCTTACAACCTGCTGCCCTTGCTATTTGTTTCCTTTTCTAAATAATTCCTTGGCTGTTAACATTAGCTGCTAGCACTAATTCTTGCAAGATTCACTGGCTGCTGTTTCTCTGTCTAGCATTAGGCATGCCACATTTTTGTCATTCTTTGCTCTTTCTCCTAATGGGAAAGGTGTTGCCTTAACTACGCTTCTTCATCCTATGGCCTCTCCTTCTTAAACATGACTTCTAATCCCCTTTGGCACACTCTCACATCCTGTGCCTTCTGATGAGTTATAAGCTTTTGTATTTTAGGGCTCACTTTCCAACCCATTTCTCATTTTTCCTCCTTGTGGCCCAAAATTGATACCTGACAGAAAACTTAGAAAATGTGTCCTGTTATTTTTGTTTTTCAAATACTGAAGTTGTGAAGCTAGGCATGGTAGCATGCACCTGTAGTCCCAACTATTTGGGAGGCTAAAGCAGGGGGTTCACTTGAGACCAGAATTTGGGGCTTCAGTACACTATGATTGTGCTTGTGAATAGCCACTGCACTCTAGCCTGGGCAACATAATGAGGCCCTGTCTCCAAAAAAAAAAAAGACTGAGATTGTTTTCTTATTAACAGATCAGCAAGGATTTTCTCCTAAAGCTCAGAAAGAGCCATGTTCGTTTGCAAACACTGAGAAGTTAAAAGCACAACTCCTGCAAATTCAGACAGAGCTGAATAATTCAAAGCAAGAATATGAAGAATTCAAAGAACTTACTAGGTAAAGTCTAAATACACATGCATGCACACTTACTTTCTTTTAGTGTTCATTTGCTGTAGTGTTAATATTGATAATTCAATTGGGCGTTTTACTTTAAATATTAAACTCTCATAGAAGCAACTACTTTGACATGAAGAAAAAGCATGCTTCTAGCTCTTTACTAATATTAGATAATACAGGTGTTTTAAGCAGTTTTTTCCTGTTGGGTTGAGAGTCTATTGAACTTACATAATAAACTATTTAAATTTAAATTTGGTAATCAGAGTTGTTAAGATTTTTAGGAAGTATAGGTTTATTAATATTCCTACTTGATTCTCATTATGTAAAAACAAAGATAAATCGCATTCATATTATAACTAAGATCAAGCTTACCCTAAAATATAAACAAATGTTTGGTTCAAAAATGACATATCACATATGGTATAATCATGGACTATTTGGACTTTTGAATTTGAGCTCTACCATTTATTTACTAGTTGAATCCCTTAAACAGTCAGTCTCTGAGCTGTAGTTTACCGAACTGGAGAATGAAGGGAATAATCTGAGAGAATAGAGAATATCTCTGATTTAGAGATAACTATAAAGTTATGTGAGAGCATAAACTGTAAACTACTCTATAGATGTTTGACATTACTTATTACCTGAAATACTCAGTTTTACAATATCTATTAGGAAAAGGCAGCTAGAATTGGAATCAGAGCTTCAGTCTTTGCAAAAAGCGAACCTTAATCTTGAAAACCTTTTGGAAGCAACAAAAGCCTGCAAGCGGCAAGAAGTTTCTCAGCTGAATAAAATTCATGCTGAAACACTTAAGGTAGGTCATCTGAACCATACTTCCATCTGAAATCACTGCTGTGTCATTTTATTAGTAATGGAGTCTGTATGGTCTATCTCCGGATGCTGACGACATCCCATGCAGGTAATTAACACCCATGTCACACTGGTCCTTGGATTGCTGCCAGCAACCCCACTGATGTGTCCCCCCGGGGTAGGGTGGAGTAGGAAAGAATTCGGCATTTGGAATCAAATTTGAATGTGCTGCTAACCTTAGGCAGGGTTTCCTAACTTCTGAGCCTAATCTTTCTTTTCTCTAGATTGGAGATAAAAGTAATTTACTTGCAGAGTTTTAGTGTACTAAATGAGATAGATAAGCTACCTGGTACCTTGTAGGTATCAGTAAAATGACAGCTATTGCTACAATGTAACATGTCCTCAAAGCTTTCAGTAGAATAGAAACCCTAAAGGGCAAAGACCACTAAGGGATCACAGGTGCCATTGGAAATAACATGAGAGGGTTTTGTCCTCAATAACCATATCCCTCATAAAAGAAAAACAGGCTGGGCGCGGTGGCTCAAGCCTGTAATCCCAGCACTTTGGGAGGCCGAGACGGGCGGATCACGAGGTCAGGAGATCAAGACCATCCTGGCTAACACGGTGAAACCCCCTCTCTACTAAAAATACAAAAACTAGCCAGGTGAGGTGGCAGGCGCTTGTAGTCCCAGCTACTCGGGAGGCTGAGGCAGGAGAATGGCGTAAACCCAGGAGGCGGAGCTTGCAGTGAGCTGAGATCCGGCCACTGCACTCCAGTCCGGGCGACAGAGCGAGACTCCACCTCAAAAAAAAATAAAAATAAAAATAAAAAAAAGAAAAGAAAAGAAAAACAAACAAAAAAGAATGTATGAATGACTGAGAATGAGGAGAGAGAAAGGAAGTACACAAGGAAAACAAAAGGTTGAGGAGGTGATGCTGATTTCAGTTTTTGTATCACATTTTTGTGTCAAATTTTCTGAAGGTTAAAAAAATTTTACCACACCTGGGTGTGGTGGCGCAGGCCTGTAGTCCCAGCTACTTGGGAGGCTGAGCCAAAAGGATCGCTCAAGCCCAGGAATTCAAGTCCAGCTTGAATTCAAGTTCTTTTTTTTTCTTTTTTTGAGACAGAGTCTTGCTCTTGTCAGCCAGACTGGAGCGCAGTGGCACAATCTCAGCTCACTGCAACCTCTGCCTCTGGGGTTTAAGCGATTTTCCTGCCTCAGCCTCCCTAGTAGCTGGGATTACAGGTGCATGCCACCATGCCCAGCTAATTTTTGTATTTTTAGTAGAGATGGGGTTTCACCATGTTGGCCAGGCTGATCTCGAACTTGTGACCTCATGATCCACCCACCTCGGCCTCCCAAAGTGCTAGCATTACAGGTGGGAGCCACCACGCCGGCCTCAAGTTCTTTTCAATAAAAGAAAGAAGTAGAGAAGAAAGACAGAAAACCTTTCCTTATGTGTCTTAAAATATAAATAGATGTTTATTTATGATGATTATTTTTAGTAATGGTGCTTTTCGTGTCACTTAATGGAAGACTAAGTAATTGTATTCATTTGAATAGGTAATTCATGTGACTGAAATTTTTCTTTTTTTTTGAGATGAAATTTTGCTCTTGTTGCCCAGGCTGGCGTGCCTTAGTTTACAATCTTGGCTCACTGCAACCTCCGTCTCCTGGGTTCAAGTGATTCTCCTGCCTCTGCCTCCCAAGTAGCTGGGATTCCAGGTGCCTGCCACCACACCCGGCTGATTTTTGTATTTTTAGTAGAGATGGGGTTTCACCATGTTGGCCATGCTAGTCTTGAACTCCTGACCTCAGGTGATCTGCCCGTCTTGGCCTCCCAAAGTGCTGGGATTACAGGTGTGAGCCACTGCGCCTGGCCTGTGACTGAAATTTTCAAAGATATAAAAGGTATTTAGTAGCAAATCTCTTTCTACAGCTTGAGGGGGGTGTGTGTGTGTGTGTGTCTGTGTGTGTGTGTGTGTGTGTGTGTGTGTGTGTGTGTGTGTGTTTTAAAGCAATATTTTAGAGTTTGTCCTATGTCTGCAGGGGAAAAAATGTTCTCCCCTTTTTTGTTTCTGTTTTGGTTTTTGATTTGTTTTGGCAGCTGCTCAAGAATGTTATGTGGATATATAATGATTTATTCAACCTGGAAAATGCTGGGTTTTTTCCTATACAGGTAGAAATTTTAAGAAATTATTTTAAAATTTTGATTTATTTATTTTTGGTTTTGTTTTTTAGAGACAGGGTCTTGCCCTGTCACTCGGGCTGGAGTGCATTGGCATGATCATGGCTCACTGCAGCCTTGAACTCCTGGCTTCAAGTGATCCACCTGGAGCCTCAGCCTTCCAGAGCACTAGGATTACAGGTGTGAGCCACCATGCCTGACCAGAATTTTTTTTTAATGTTGCTTTTTAAAAAAGGTGGCCTTTGAAATTTTTGTAAGAAATTATTGAAAAATACTTGCAGAATACTGCCAAATATTTTATAATTCTGTGTCTGTAGCCCCTTAGCACAATTATAGAGCTTGAAGCACCATGGCATTCTAGTCCTACTTCTTCCTTTTATGACTGAGTAAACAGGACTCAGAGGATTGGCTCATAGCTATGCTATGAAGAGCGGCATAGCAATTCAGAGCCTTTGTTGTTGTTTTAGTTGTGCAACTACTATATGAATACATTCTCTTTGTTTAAAAGAAATATACATATTTCAAGTTAAAGTTAAAATTCCTTTTCAGCATCACTTCCAATCTGGATCTAATCTAATCCTTTGTCCCCCCCAATTCCTGGAGGTAGTTTAATCCTTTTTCTTAGCATTTTTATACTATAAATATATACAGACTGAGAAAACACATAGAGTTGTTTCCTAGATTGCTTATTGTTTTGCTTTTTTTTTTTCAAAGAGTCATTCTTCATATGTTATTCCACAATATGCTTTTGTTAACTCAGGGATATGCCTTAGAGCTTTCCACATTAACTGGTACCTAGAGCCTCATTTGGATATGAGGCTCAAGGAATATGAGCCTCATACCGGTTAATGTGAGGCTCAAGGGATATGAGCCTCATACCAGTTAATGTAGAAAGATCCAAGGCATCTTCCTTGAGGGACAGAAGAATTATAGAGCTTGAATTATAGAGCTTGAAGCACCATGAGGGATATCCCCTTAAGGGATATGCCTTGGATCTTTCCATATTAACTGGTACCTACTTCATTTTAACCCTAGGTTTCTGTGGCTTAAGTAGATGGTTTCGAGTGCATGCATTCTCTGGGGGTGGATTCCGTTAAAGGAGAATTGGTCATTTTAGGATGTCTTAGCATTTGAGTGAGTCAAGCTGAAGCTCCCTCCCAGTGTCTGTACCCTGTGCCTGCAGCATAGATGCACTCCTTGCCCAGCACTGTCCACAGGAACTGACATTGTCAGGCTTGTTAATATTTGACCATCTGATGGGTAAAAAATGAGATCTTGCTGTTAAGGTTTTAATTCTCATTTCTCTAATTTCGAATATCCTTTCATATGTTCATGTCCATTTGTATATCCTATTCCCTGAAAAGAAAGAGCCTATTTTACTATTTTTTAAAATATTTTTCTTCAGATTTTGTTTTTATGTAATAAGCATTTGTTAGGTATACTGCCAATATATTCCTCCATCATGTTGCTTGTCTTTCTTCTTTGCATGTGATGCTTTTGTTATGTAGAAATTTTATATTTTTGATGTAGCCAGGTTTATTGGCCTTTTATCTTTATGACTTTTTTGCCTTTTATTTTGCTTTACATTGAGGTGTTTGTGTATCCGCTGTTTTTCTTTTGAATGGTATGAGAAAGGGATTTAACTTAAAAATAAGAATAATAATAATAATACAGCTAGGTGCAGTGGCTCACACCTGTAATCTCAACACTTGGGGAGGCAGAAGCAGGAGGACTGCTTGAGTCCAGGAGTTTAAGACCAGCCTGGGCAACGTAGTAAGACCCTACCTCTGCAAAAAAAAAAAAAAAAAAATTTAGCCAGGTGTGGTGGCGTGCACCTTTGGTCTCAGCTACTCCTGATACTTGAAATTTCCACAGAAAAATTATTCTATTTCTGGGCTGGGCGTAGTGGCTCACGCCTGTAATTCTAGCACTTTGGGAGGCCAAAGCGGGTGAATCACTTGAGGCCAGGAGTTGGAGACCAGC
Organism: Piliocolobus tephrosceles; assembly: GCF_002776525.5. Lineage (NCBI taxonomy): Eukaryota > Metazoa > Chordata > Mammalia > Primates > Cercopithecidae > Piliocolobus > Piliocolobus tephrosceles. The sequence goes on along the minus strand of NC_045435.1, from coordinate 91,842,936 downwards.
CTGGCCAACATGGTGAAACCCTATTTCTACTGAAAATACAAAAAGTAGCCAGGCGTGGTGGTGTGTGCCTGTAGTCCCAGCTACTTGGAAGACTGAAGCAAGAGAATCGCTTGAACCTGGGAGGCAGAGGTTGTGGTGAGCCAAGATCACACCATTATACTCCAGCCTGGGCAACAGAGCAAGACTCTGTCTCAATAATAATAATAATTCTATTTCTGGACTTTGTATTTCCTCCCAGTGTTCTATTTGAATGTACATAAGCTAATGTACTGTTTTAATATGTACAGTAATGTAATATACTATTTTAATGACCATACTCCCATACCCCTATGTATTTTTATATCAGATGGGGAAGTCTCCCTGATTTGTTCTTTTTCTTTTTATTTTTTTTTGAGAGACAGGATCTCAGTCTGTCACTCAGGCTGGAGTGCAATTGTGTGATAATAGCTCACTGCACCCTAGAACACCTGGGCTCTGGGGATCCTCCTGCCTCAGCTTCCCAAGTAGCTGGGACTACAGGCCCGGGACACCGTGCCTGTAAAAATAATTAAAATAATTTTTTTTTGGTAGAGACAGGATCTCACTATGTTGCCTAGCCTGGTCTTGGACTCCTGGCCTCAAGTGATCCTCCCCTTCTTAGCCTCTCAAAGTGTTGGGATTATAGCCATGAACTATCATGCCTGGCTTGTTCTTTTTAATTGTCTTGTCTCTTCTTGTACATTTATTCTTTGTATGAAATTAGATATCAGCTCATTAAGTTTATTTTTAAAAATTGTATTAGGATTTTGCTTGGGACTGCGTTGAATTGATAAATTTATTTCCACTTGGGCATTTTTATACTGTGTTTCAAGGACACTTTTTCCTTTCTTTTCATGAATAGTATTTCAATTTTATCCTCTCTATTCACAAAATTATTAAATATGCCCTTTTTAAATATGTGCTAATGTTTTCCATAATCATTTTTTGCTGCAGATTATAACTACACCAACCAAGGCCTGCCAACTTCGTTCCCGACCAGTACCAAAATTAAGCCCTGAAACGGGAAGCTTTGGCTCTCTATACACTCAGAATTCTAATATATTAGATAATGATATATTAAATGAGCCAGTTCCACCCGAGATGAATGAACAAGCCTTTGAGGCCATTTCTGAAGAGCTTAGTACAATGCAGGTAATGTTTTGTTCTAGAAAAAATAAATAACTGGACATCCATTTAAATAAATTTGCCTTACTATTTTAATTCCCTGTAAGTTACAGTGTTCAAAAGTGCTTAGTATTAAAATCATATCTTTTTAGTGTGGGTTTATAATCATTTCTAGATTGGAATCAGCCCACTCTTGCATTTTGTCTCCACTTTGCAATCTTTAGCAAGTCATTCTCCATGGGCTTTGGTTCCCTAGTGTATAAAATGACCAGTTGGCCGCTAGCTTCAAGTTCCAGAACTGGTTTATATAGCACAGTGCTGTATCTGCTAAGGAAAGTTAGAAGAGGCCGGGCGCAGTGGCTCTTGCCTGTAATCCTAGCACTCTGGGAGGCTGAGGCAGGCAGATCACATGAGATCAAGAGTTCGAGACTAGCCTGATCAACATGGTGAAACCCCGTCTCTACTAAATACACAAAATTAACCAGGTGTGGTGGTGCATGCCTGTAATCCCAGCTACTCGGGAGGGTGAGGCAGGAGAGTTGCTTGAACCTGAGAGGCAGAGGTTGCAGTAATTCGAGATCACGCCACTGCACTTCAACCTGGGCAACAAGAGCGAAACTCTGTCTTAAAAAAAAGAAAGCTGAAAGAATCTTATTATTGTGGGGAAAAGAAAGAGAGATCAGACTGTTACTGTGTCTAAATAGAAAGAAGTAGACATAAGAGACTCCATTTTGTTCTGTATTTGAGATGCTGTTAATCTGTGACCTTACCCCCAACCTTGTCCTTGCAAGAGACATGTGCTGTGGTGACTCAAGGTTTAAGGGATTTTGGGCTGTGCAGGGTGTGCTTTGTTAAACAAGTGCCTGAAGGCAGTATGCTTGTGAAAAGTCATCACCCTTCTCTTAATCTCAAGTACCCAGGGACACTGCCAAAGGTCACAGGGACCTCTGCCTAGGAAAGCTAGGTATTGTCCAAGGTTTCTCCCCATGTGATACTCTGAAATATGGCCTGGTGGGAAGGGAAAGACCTGATCATCCCCCAGCCTGACACCCGTGAAGGTTCTGTGCTGAGGAGGACTAGTATAAGAGGAAAGAAGGCCTCTTGGCAGTTGAGATAGAGAAAAGCATCTGTCTCCTGCCCGTCTCTAGGCAATGGAACATCTCGATGTAAAACCCGATTGTATGTTCTGTTTACTGAGAAAGGAGAAAACCGCCTTAGGGCGAAAAGTAGGACTTGCTAGCGCAATGCTGCTCTTTATGCACTAAAAGGGTTTATGGAGATGTTTGCATATGCATATCAAGGCACAGCACTTTTCCTTAAACTTATGTCACAGAGATCTTTATTCATATGTCTTACTGCTGACCTTCTCAGAATGATGATCCTCTTATCCTCCTACTTCCCTTTTTCTAAGATAGTAAAGATAATGATCAATAAATACTGCCAGTGTAGGTCCTCTGTATGCTGAGCACCGGTCCCCTAGGCCCACTTTTTCTTTCTCTATACTTTGTGTCTCATTTCTTTTCTCAAGTCTCATTCCACCTGAGAAACGCCCACAGGTGTGGAGGGGCAAGCCACCCCTTCAATTATAGATCAAATTTTAGACAACTTTTAGTATATTTGAAATAACCTGAAATTTGATTATTCCAGAATTTTTATGATTTGTTAATTTTTAAAAATAGGTTTTCTACTGTCCAGTAAAATTTGGAGTGGGCCAGACCACCCCAAACCCCAGTATTTTGTCCTTTCCAGGCCATGGAGGCCTTTCTGGTGAGGTAACTGCTTGCAGCCCTGAGGAAGCTTCTTAGAAGTCTCAAGATGGCCCTATCATTTAATCCAGGATTTTAATTTTAATCACTTCTTTCCTTTGTATTTCAAAGTATCTACTTTAACGGACCACAAGTGTAAATCTGAAACATTAGAAATCATTTAGTACATAACCTTTTGATATTGCTTTCTGGCTCCAAACGGGCCTCTGATACCTTTGTTCATATGAAGTTTTGAATTTGTTTTGTTTTGTTTTGTTTTGTCTTTAATGCAGAAGAAATGGTGGAATGTTTGAGAATTTCATTAAAAGAAATTTTGATGACTGAAGTTTTTGTGTTGCAGGAACAAATGAGTGCTCTTCAAGCCAAATTGGATGAAGAAGAGCATAAAAACCTAAAGCTTCAGCAGCTCGTTGACAAACTGGAACATCATTCTACCCAAATGCAGGAGGTGAGACCAAGAACACAGCCTCAGAAAATGTATGAAGTACCCTCAAATGTTTCCTTGAGGAAACATCCTCAAGGATCCTCAAACATCCTTGAGTATGTATGAAACATACTCAGAGAGTATCACAGAAAGAAAGTGTTGCCACATGGCCTTAGTGAAGACTTATTTGAGCTGTATTTTCTACCTTGTTACTTGGCATGCTGCTCTGATAATGAGACAGGCATGCATAGTCTGCACCTGGCTGACTTAGTCAATAATGCAGATGGATCCCTTGCTATGTGTTTAGAAGAAACCAAGATGGACTGTCCATGGCTTCGTAGTTGTTAATCCTCTTTACTGTAGTTCATGGGGACAGCCAATTTTCTTCTGGTCAGAGACGTAAAAACTAGACTTTAAAAACAGAAGCAGGTTAATGAGGCCAGACATGGTGGCTCACACCTGTAATCCCAGCACTTTGGGAGGCAATGATTTGGAGTGCGTCTTAGCATACCAGGATTCCTTTTCCAGTAAATTTATCTGTTTTCCCAAAGCTTTTCTCATCAGAGAGAATTGATTGGACCAAACAGCAGGAAGAGCTTCTCTCACAGTTGAATGTCCTTGAAAAGCAGCTTCAAGAGACTCAAACTAAAAATGACTGTAAGTTATTCTATCAGGACCTTTGTGACTTGAAGGAATATTGTAACTCAGTATCTTTTTACTCTTATTGATAAAGCTGTTCCTATGTTTTTGGATGGTTGCTTTGTTGTTGTTTGTTGTTTGATAACCAGACTGGAATTTGCATGCAGTGGTAAGTAACAGTTATATATCATAAAAGGTAAATTTCTCCATCATTGTCCACAAACAAATGATACAAATGTTTGCTTAAAGTTTTTTGTTTATTTGTTTGTGAGACAGAGTCTTGCTTTGTCACCCAGGCAGGAGTCCAGTGGCATGATCTCGGCTCACTGCAACCTCCACCTCCCGAGTTCAAGCAATTCCCCACCTCAGCCTTCTGAGTAGTAGCTGGGATTACAGGAGTGCATTACCATGCCTGGCTAATTTTTTTCTTCTTTGGATTTTTTTTTTTTTTGAGATGGAGTCTTACTCTGTTGCTCAGGCTGGAGCGCAGTGGTGGGATCTCGGCGGCTCACTGCAACCTCTGGCTCCTGGGTTCAAGCAGTTCTCCTGTCTCAGCCTCCCAAGTAGCTGGGATTATAGGCATGCACCACCAAGCCCAGCTAATTTTAGTAGAGACATGGTTTTGCCATGTTGGCCAGGCTGGTCACGAACTCCTGACCTCAGGTGATCCACCCACCTTGGCTTCCCAAAGTGCTGGGAATACAGGCGTGAGCCAACACACGTGGCCTAGTTTTTATATTTTTAGTAGGTAGAGACAGGGTTTTACCATGTTGGCCAGGCTGGTCTCAAACTGCTGACCTCAGGGGATCCACCCACCTCGGCCTCCCAAAGTGCTGGGATTACAAGCATGAGCCACCATGCCCAGCCTGCTTAAAGTTTTAAATAAGCTGCTTTGAAAATGAAGTGTCTTGAATTCATGAATGTTTTAATATTAGCAAAGCATAGGTTATATATTTGTATATGTTTTTGGATGTGGGAGTATCATTTGATTCCCAGTGTTTTCACTTTATTTTTCACTTCATTAAAGTACTTGCAGTGGTTTGTAATAAAGCTAAAACAAAAAGAGATAGGCATTCTGTTTCCTTTGAACTAAAAAGTTAACTAATACTATTTGCAGTTGTAGTTGTCTTAGAAGACCTGAAGTGTTTGACCCATGTTAGAAAGTTTAGGCAAATTTCCAAGGGATTTTTCAGTAACTAAGATGAGCTCACTTAAAATACGTTACATCTTTTAATTTTTTTTTCTTATATTAAGAGTTTTGTTTGTTTGTTTGTTTTGAGACAGAGTCTCACTTTGTCATGCAGGCTGGAGTGCAGTGGTGCGATCTCGGCTCACTGTAACCTCCACCTCCCAGGCTCAAGCGATCCTCCCACCTCAGCCTCCTGAGTAGCTGGGACCACAGGTGCTCACCACCACACCCAGCTAATTTTTTGTATTTTTGGTAGAGACAGGGTTTTGCCATGTTGCTCAGGCTGGTCTCGAACTCCTAACCTCAAGCATTTCGCCTGCCTCAGCCTCACAAAGTGCTGGGATTATAGGCATGAGCCACTGTGCCTGCCCTTATGTTAGGAGTTTTGAAGCACATTTTACAGGAGAAATCTAGCAAAGTCAAGTGACCTGTAAGTCAGGGACAGATGTTAACTCTTTCTATTTCAGTAGGAATTTACCGAAAACCGTGTGCAAGGGAGAGGAAGAAAACAGAAATCTCAGGGCTGCTAGGTACCCACCACTTAATTCTTCAACATTTTTCCTTAAAATAGTATTTTCGACTTGATTTTGCTAATTGTGGGAATAGTACCTATCAAATTTATTTGTCTGCTTTAAGAAACCTATTGAGGATATGTTTTATTTGTTTTTTAGTTTTGAAAAGTGAGGTGCACGACCTGCGAGTAGTCCTTCATTCTGCTGACAAGGAGCTTTCTTCAGTGAAATTGGAGTATAGTTCATTCAAAATGAGTCAGGAGAAAGAATTCAACAAACTTTCCGAAAGACACATGCATGTACAGCTTCAATTGGATAATCTCAGGTAGAGTTGTTTTCTTATGGTTTCAAGTTGCCTGATTGGCTGTAACCTACGACTGTTTGAAGTTGCAAGTGTTAAACCCAACTCAAAGCAGTTAAACAAATAAAAAGGATAATTTATTGGCTCCAATATTGGGAGACCCCGGAGGTGATTTTAGTTTCAGGAACAGACTAGTCTCAAACAATATTGTCAGTGGTCTATCTCTCTCAGCTCTGCTCTGTTCTATGTATTGCTCTTATTCCCTCCTATTATTGAGGTCCTTCTTCTCTGTGACAAGGAACAGATTGCCTCACACAGCTCCATATTTTGGTTCCCAGCATAAAAACTCCTGTAAAGAAATTCTCTCTTCCAACAGCCATGTATTATCCCAGAGAAAATCTGAATTGGTTTTGCTTGAGTCATCTGCTCCCCTTTGGACTAGTCACTTACCAGGTTTGAGATGGCACTGGCCCAACAACATAGAGTAATGTGCCTGCTCTGGAAGGAAAGGTGTGCTCTTACTAGAAGAAAGGACAGTGTAAGGTAAATCAAAACAATAGTCATCACTGCTGTGCACACTAACTCTACAAAGGCTGGCTGATTGGTCAGTACTGGTAATCTTGACACAAATGTAATCTCACATGTAAATAGATTCTTCTTTGTTATTTACTGTTTCCTTTTTTCTTCTTGCTAATTTCAACCTTTTGTATAACATAACACTTTTTGACAATGTCTCCTGTGTCTATAGCCATAATTTAATAATGGACATGAATGTTATACTGTGAATGTGATGTAAATGTAACTGTTTGCTCTGGAAAAGCTACTAATAGGCAGCCTTGAGTTTAATTTTTGTAGACATAACAAAGATTAAAATCTGTAGCTGTTGAGCGTTTTTTGGATATACAACCAGAAATTGAAAGAGAGGAAGAAAACTTGAGATCTGCAGGCCAGAGCTATCTGTACATACATTTTTCCTTTTTTTTTTAATTAAAAGATTCATTTCTATTTGTAAAATGAAAAAATGCATAATTATTACTAATGAAATACTGACAATAGTTTCATTTTCATAACAGAGAAAGTGATGACATTTGTAACCTTTCCTTGCCATATCTCTATCTCACTGAATGTTGAATAGCTTGAGTTTTAGGCAAAATCCCATATTTATCTGCTGCGTCTTCCTTCTTTTGTTGTTTTTTTTTTTTTTTAATTTTTATTTTACTTTAAGTTCTAGGGTACATGTGCACAACGTGCAGGTTTGTTACATAGGTATACATGTGCCATGTTGCTTTGCTGCACCCATTAACTCATCATTTACATTAGGATTTCTCCTAATGCTATCCCTCCCCCAGACCCTACCCCCTGACAGGCCCTGGTGTGTGATGTTCCCCGCCCTGTGTCCAAGTGTTCTCATTCAGTTCCCACCTACCAGTGAGAACATGCGGTGTTTGGTTTTCTGTCCTTGTGTTAGTTTGCTGAGAATGATGGTTTCCAGCTTCATCCATGTCCCTGGAAAGGACATGAACTCATCCTTTTTTATGGCTGCATAGTATTCCATGGTGTATGTGTGCCACATTTTCTTAATCTAGTCTATCATTGATGGACATTTGGGTTGGTTCCAAGTCTTTGCTATTGTGAATAGTGCCACAATAAACATACATGTGCATGTGTCTTTATAGCAGCATGATTTATAATCCGTTGGGTATACACCCAGTAATGGGATCAGTGGGTCAAACGGTATCTCTAGTTCCAGATCCTTGAGGAATCACCACACTGTCTTCCACAATGGTTGAACTAATTTACACTCCCACCAACAGTGTAAAAGCATTCCTATTTCTCCACATCCTCTCCAGCATCTGTTGTTCCCTGACTTTTTAATGATTGCCATTCTAACTGGTCTGAGATGGTATCTCATTGTGGTTTTGATTTGCATTTCTCTGATGACCAGTGATGATGAGCATTTTTTTCATGTGTCTGTTTGTTGCATAAATGTCTTTTTTTGAGATATGTCTGTTTATATCCTTTGCCCACTTTTTGATGGGATTGTTTTGTTCTAGTAAACTTGTTTAAGTTCTTCGGAGATTCTGGATATTAGCCCTTTGTCAGATAGGTAGATTGCAAAAATGTTCTCCCATTCTGTAGGTTGCCTGTTCACTCTGATGGTAGTTTCTTTTGCTGTGTAGAGGCTCTTTAGTTTAATTAGATCCCATTTGTCTATTTTGGCTTTTGTTGCCATTGCTTTTGGTGTTTTAGTCATGAAGTCTTTGCCCATGCCTATGTCCTGAATGGTATTGGCTAGGTTTTCTTCTAGGGTTTTTATGGTTTTAGGTCTAACATTTAAGTATTTAATCCATCTTGAATTAATTTTTGTATAAGGTATAAGGAAGGGATCTAGTTTCAGCTTTCTACATATGGCTAGCCAGTTTTCCCAGCACCATTTATTAAATAGGGAATCCTTCCCCATTTCTTGTTTTTGTCAGGTTTGTCAAAGATCAGATGGTTGTAGATGTGTGGTATTATTTCTGAGGCCTATGTTCTGTTCCATTGGTCTATCTCTCTGTTTTGGTACCAGTACAAGGCTGCTTTGGTTACTGAAGCCTTGTAGCATAGTTTGAAGTCAGGTAGCGTGATGCCTCCAGCTTTGTTCTTTTGGCTTAGGATTGTCTTGGCAATGCGGGCTCTTTTTTGGTTCCATGTGAACTTTAAAGTAGTTTTTTCCAATTCTGTGAAGAAAGTCATTGGTAGCTTGATGGGGATGGCATTGAATCTATCAATTACTCTGGGCAGTATGGCCATTTTCATGATATTGATTCTTCCTATCCATGAGCATGTAATGTTCTTCCATTTGTTTGTGTCCTCTTTTATTTCGTTGAGCAGTGGTTTGTAGTATAGTTCTCCTTGAAGAGGTCCTTCACATCCCTTGTAAGTTGGATTCCTAGGTATTTTATTCTCCTTGTAGCAGTTGTGAATGGGAGTTCACTCATAATTTGGCTCTCTGTCCATTATTGGTGTATAGGAATGCTTGTGATTTTTGCACATGATTTTGTATCCTGAGACTTTGCTGAAGTTGCTTATCAGCTTAAGGAGATTTTGGGCTGAGATGATGAGGTTTTCTAAATATACAATCATGTCGTCTGCAAACAGGGACAATTCGACTTCCTATTTTCCTAATTGAATAGCCCTTATTTCTTTCTCTTGTCTGATTGCCCTGGCCAAAACTTCCAACACTATGTTGAATAGGAGTGGTGAGAGAGGGCATCCCTGTCTTGTGCCAGTTTTCAAAGGGAATGCTTCCAGTTTTTGCCCATTCAGTATGATATTGGCTGTGAGTTTGTCATAAATAGCTCTTATTATTTTGAGATATATTCTATCAATATCTAGTTTATTGAGAGTTTTCAACATGAAGGGCTGTTGAATTTTGTCAAAGGCCTTTTCTGCATCTATTGAAATAATCATGTGGTTTTTGTCATTGGTTCTGTTTATGTGATGGATTATATCTATTGATTTGCGTATGTTGAGCCAGCCTTGCATGCCATAGATACAGCTGACTTGATTGTAGTGGATAAGCTTTTTGATGTGCTGCTGGATTCAGTTTGCCAGTATTTTATTGAGGATTTTTGCATTGACATTCATCAGGGATATTGGTCTAAAATTCTCTTTTTTTGTTGTGTCTCTGCCAGGCTTTGGTATCAGGATGATGTTGGCCTCATAAAATGAGTTAAGGAGGATTCCCTCTTTTTCTGTTGATTGGAATAGTTTCAGAAGGGATGGTACCAGCTCCTCTTTGTACCTCTGGTAGAATTCAGCTGTGAATCCATCTGGTCCTGGACTTGTTTGGGTTGCTAGGCTATTAATTAAAGCTTCAATTTCAGAGCCTGTTATTGGTCTATTCAGAGATTCAGCTTCTTCCTGGTTTAGTCTTGGGAGGGTGTATGTGTCCAGGAATTCATCCATTTCTTCTAGATTTTCTAGTTTATTTGCATAGAGGTGTTTATAGTATTCTCTGATGGTAGTTTGTATTTCTGTGGGATTGGTGGTGATATCCCCTTTATCATTTTTTATTGCATCTATCTGATTCTTCTCTCTTTTTTTCTTTATTAGTCTTGCTAGCAGTCTATCAATTTTGTTGATCTTTTCAGAAAACCAGCTCCTGGGTTCATTAATTTTCTGAAGGGTTTTTTTGTGTCTCTGTCTCTTTCAGTTATGCTCTGATCTTAGTTATTTCCTGCCTTCTGCTAGCTTTTGAATGTGTTTCCTCTTGCTTCTCTAGTTCTTTTAGTTGTGATGTTAGGGTGTCAATTTTAGATCTTTTATGCTTTCTCTTATGGGCATTTAGTGCTATGAATTTCCTTCTACACACTGCTTTAAATGTGTCCCAGAGATTCTGGTATGTTGTATCTTTGTTCTCATTGGTTTCAAAGAACATCTTTATTTCTGCCTTCATTTTGTTATTTACCCAGTAGTCATTCAGGAGCAGGTTGTTCAGTTTCCATGTAGTTGTGTGGTTTTGAGTGAATCTCTTACTCCTGAGTTCTAATTTATTGCACTTTGGTCTAAGAGACAGTTTGTTGTGATTTCTGTTCTTTTACATTTGCTGAGGAGTGCTTTACTTCCAACTATGTGTTCAATTTTGGAGTAAGTGCGATGTGGTGCTGAGAAGAATGTATATTCTGTTAATTTGGGGTGGAGAGTTCTGTAGATGTCTATTCGGTCTGCTTGGTGCAGAGCTGAGTTCAAGTTCTGGATATCCTTGTTAACCTTCTGTCTCATTGATCTGTCTAGTATTAACAGTGGGGTGTTAAAGTCTCCCATTATTATTGTGTGGGAGTCTAAGTCTCTTTGTAGGTCTCTAACGACTTGTTTTAGGAATCTGGGTGCTCCTGTATTGGGTGCATATATATTTAGGATAGTTAGCTCTTCTTGTTGAATTGATCCCTTTACCATTATGTAATGACCTTCTTTGTCTCTTTTGATCTTTGTTGGTTTGAAGTCTGTTTTATGAGAGACTAGGATTGCAATCCCTGCTTTTCTTTGCTTTCCATTTGCTTGGTAGATCTTCCTCCATCCCTTTATTTTGAACCTATGTGTGTCTGCATGTGAGATGGGTCTCCTGAATACAGCACACCAAGGGTCTTGACTCTTTATCCAATTTTCCAGTCTGTGTCTTTTAATTGAACCATTTAGTCCATTTACATTTAAGGTTAATATTGTTATGTGTGAATTTGATCCTGTCATTATGATGTTAGCTGGTTATTTTGCTCGTTATTTGATGTAGTTTCTTCCTAGCATCGATGGTCTTTACAATTTGGCATATTTTTGCAGTGGCTGGTACTAGTTGTTCCGTTCCATTTTTAGTGCTTTCTTCAGGAGCTCTTGTAAGGCAGGCCTGGTGGTGACAAAATCTCTCAGCATTTGCTTGTCTGTAAAGGATTTTATTTCACCTTCACTTATGAAGCTTAGTTTGGCTGGATATGAAAATTCTTTAATAATTGAAAATTCTTTTCTTTAAGAATGTTGAATGTTGCCCCCCACACTCTTCTGGCTTATAGAGTTTTTGCGAAGAGATCCACTGTTAGTCTGATGGGCTTCCCTTTGTGGGTAACCCGACCTTTCTCTCTGGCTGCTCTTAACATTTTTTTCCTTTACTTCAGCCTTGGTGAATCTGACAATTATGTGTCTTGGGGTTGCTCTTCTTGAGGAGTATCTTTGTGGTGTTCTCTGTATTTCCTGAATTTGAATGGTGGCCTGCCTTGCAAGGTTGGGGAAGTTCTCCTGGATAATAATATCCTGAAAAGTGTTTTCCAACTTGGTTCCATTCTCCCTGTCACTTTCAAGTACACCAATCAAACGTAGATTTGGTCTTTTCACATAGTCCCATGTTTCTTGGAGGCTTTGTTCATTTCTTTTTACTCTGTTTTCTCTAAACTTCTCTTCTCACTTTATTTCATTAATTTGATCTTCAATCCCTGATACCCTTTCTTCCACTTGATCGAATCCACTATTGAAGCTTGTGCATGCGTCACGAAGTTCTCGTGCCATGGTTTTCAGCTCCATCGGTTCATTTAAGGTCTTCTCTGCACTGTTTATTCTAGTTAGCCATTTGTCTAATCTTTTTTCAAGGTTTTTAGCTTCCTTGCAATGGGTTCAAACATGCTCCTTTAGCTCAGAGAAGTTTGTTATTACTGACCTTCTGAAGCCTACTTCTGTCAACTTGTCAAAGTCATTCTCTGTCCAGCTTTGTTCTGTTGCTGGTGAGGAGCTGCAATCCTTTGGAGAAGAGGCGCTCTGGTTTTTAGAATTTTCAGCTTTTCTGCTGTGGTTTCTCCCCATCTTTGTGGTTTTATCTACCTTTGATCTTTGATGTTGGTGACCTGCAGATGAGGTTTCGGTGTGGATGCCCTTTTTGTTGATGTTGGTGCTGTTCCTTTCTGTTTGTTAGTTTTCCTTCTAACAGTCAGGTCCCTCAGCTGCAGGTCTGTTGGCATTTGCTGGAGGTCCACTCCAGACCCTGTTTGCCTGGGTATCACCAGTGGAGGCTGCAGAACAGCAAATATTGCTGCCTGATCCTTCCTCTGGAAGCTTCGTCCCAGAGGGGCACCCACCTGTATGAGGTGTCAGTCGGCCCCTACTGGGAGGTGTCTCCCAGTTAGGCCACACAGGGGTCAGGGACCCACTTGAGGAGGCAGTCTGTCCATTCTCAGAGCTCAAACACCATGTTGGGAGAACCATGGCTCTCTTCAGAGCTGTCAGACAGGGACGTTTAAGTCTGCAGAAGTTTCTGCTGCCTTTTGCTCAGCTGTGCCCTGCCCCCAGAGGTGGAATCTATAGAGGCAGCTGGCCTTGCTGAGCTGTGGTGGGCTCCACCCAGTTCCAGCTTCCAGGCCGCTTTGTTTACCTACTCAAGCCTCAGCAATGGCTGATGGCCCTCTCCCTGCCTGGCTGCTACCTCGCAGGTTGATCTCAGACTGCTGTGCTAGCAGTGAGCCAGGCTCCATGGGCATCAGACCCACCAAGCTAGGTGCGGGATATAATCTCCTGGTGTGCCATTTGATAAGACCATTGGAAAAGCTCAGTATTAGGGAGAGAGTGTCCCATTTTTCCAGGTACAGTCTTTCACGGCTTCCCTTGTCTAGGAAAGGGAAATTCCCCAACCCCTTGCGCTTCCCGGGTGAGGCGACACCTGCTGTGCTTTTGCTCGCCCTCCATGGTCTGCACCCACTGTCCAACTAGTCCCAGTGAGATGAACCAGGTACTTCAGTTGGAAATGCAGAAACCACCTGTCTTCTGTGTCAATCCCACTGGGAGCTGCAGACTACAGCTGTTCCTATTTGGCCATCTTGCCTAATTCACATACATTTTTCTTAGGCCTGCCCAGTGGCTAAAGAAAAATAAATGAACATAGCATTTAAAAAATTGAGTGTTTTCTTATAAAAATCTATATTTCAGCATTCTGTAGCGAAATCATACAATTTGGTACCACTAGGCCCACATCCCTACATGGCAGACATCAGTTGCTGCAAAACTCACTCCTTTCTATTTAGAGATGGAATGTGCTGTCTGGGTCAGCACAGCCTCCACCACCCTGTCCCATTTCCCCAGCACCAAGTCCATTTATCTAGCTCTCTGATTGGCCGGTAATGTACTTGAAGTGCAAGTGGTGTAACCCAACTCAAATTAGTTAAACAAAATAGATAATTTATCGATAACTTATCACAGGTGCACTGTTGCCTTCTCTTACACTTAGCATTTGTTTTAACTTCTGAATCACTGGATCTGATGATCTTGGTCTCACCTCAAACTATTTTGTGTAATATTTTTTGAAGTCACCAATCTCATGGGATCTTAATTTCCTAATGTTTATATGTCGGAGTTGAACTACATCAAAAAATGTTAAGAATCCACTATATTTTGGTACGTACTTAAATTCTGTTTTCATCATTAAATACGTCCTAGGTTTGTTTGTTTGTTTTTGAGACAGTGTCTCACTTTGTCACCCAGGCTGGAGTGCAGTGGCATAAACATGGCTTACTGCAGCCTCAATATCCCGGGCTCAAGCTGTCCTCCCCCCTCAGCCCCCACATAGCTGGGACTACAGGCACATGCCAGTGCACCCAGCTACTTTTTGTATTTTTTGTAGAGACAGAGTTTCGCCATGTTGCCCAGGCTGTTTTCAAACCCCTGAGCTCAAGCAATCCACCCACCTCAGCTTCCCAAAGTGCTGGGATTAGAGGCATGAGCCACTGTGCCCAGCCTCTTCCTAGCTTTTTAAATACACTGAACACAATTTAACCTTCTCAGTGTCTCCAGTTTAAGTACATCATTTACTGGGCTGCTTGTATTTCACTGTGGCCTTCAATGGTTGTTAAGGCCTCTGAATGAAACAGCACAACACTGCTATGTGTTTCTTGAATTATTTTGTCTACTTTATATATCTGTATCTGTATAGTTTGTGCCATAAATGCGTAAATATGTTCCCCTTCCCTACCATCTGTTGCCCGTTATCTATCTTTAGCAACTGATTTATACCACTTTATGATTTGCTGCTTCTGCTCTGAGTTCGTATAGCAGCTATTCCATATATAATATATAATATTCCAGATATTCCATTATAATACAACCTTCTGTACATAAGCTAGGACATCTGTTTTGAATGATCCAGAGGTCAGATTGATTGTGTGGTAGTTCTTGGCTGAGTTCTGGATTCTTGGAGGTGCTACAGCTTACTTAGGGAAATAAGAGGATGAAAACCAAAAAAAAAGTAGTAATTATCTGCCAAAGACATTTTCTCTCTTGCTCAAATCAAAGTCACATTGTCATCTTGATGTTCCTAGAGCTGAGAGGATGTATGAATAGTTGGAGTTGAGCTATCAATAAAACTTGGAAATTAACAGCCAGTGCCTGGCTTACGTGAGGGTTTAGGTCTGGAAACCCCTAAATGAGTCTAATCACTATAAATTGCTAATCAATTAAGCATGTCTGGTTGAAGCCATGGGGAGAGAATGAGGAAGTGATGCCTGCAAGCTAATGCTTCTACTTGTCTTTTCTGTTCCTACCAAACTACTCTGTGGTCCAGTGTGTCTCACATGTTTGTGCATCATGGACATTTCACACAGGTCCATAAGGAGCCTTATATCACTTGAGGCTTATGTGAGTTGGGAATGGGCTGTAGATGGGATAAATTGAAGTGCAGATGATCTGATTAATAGAAATACATTAAATGTTTATTTACCATTTTTAAAATATTTTCCTTATAAAGGTTAGAAAACGAAAAGCTGCTTGAGAGCAAAGCCTGCCTACAGGATTCCTATGACAACTTACAGGAAGTAATGAAATTTGAAATTGACCAACTTTCAAGAAACCTCCAAAACTGCAAAAAAGAAAATGAAACTCTGAAATCTGACCTGAACGTACGTTAAGAAGGGAATTGGTTGGTGAATTTGTCCTGCATCTGTGACTGTCCTTTTGAGTGTAGGATAAGGACTGTCCTTTCCTCCTTCCTTGCTATACTTGCCCACAGTGCTTGCCACATAGAAGGTACTTGACATGTTTGTTGACTGCGCATTACTAGTAACAGTTACTTAAAATCTAATGTTGTCTTGTAGAATTTGATGGAGCTTCTTGAGGCAGAAAAAGAACGCAATAACAAATTATCATTACAGTTTGAAGAAGATAAAGAAAACAGTTCTAAGTGAGTGCTATTTATCTTTTCTACTAGCATACTAGAATATTGTTTAATACCACATTCTTAATCTTGTTTTTTTTATTGCCAGTACCCTGTAAAGAGTTATTTTTTTAAAGCATTCCAAAAGGAACAGCAGGTTCTTTTGTATAAATGGCTATGTGGAGAAACTTAATTTTTCAAAACATTTAACAACTAACTATAGTACTTTTAAATGAATAGGAATTGGTGGTAATCAGAACTCAGGGCCTTCTGTAAATAAATCACAGCAAATATATAATAAGATGACTTCTGACTATTCCTTTTATTATTGGAAGGAGGAGACAGATTTTTATTTCTGTGTCTACGAATCTTTTTCCACCAGGAATGTCCCCTAACAGGAATGCTGCCATATTTCTTCCCTCTTTCCAAGTTCCTCTCCTTGGTAACCTCAGTGAATCTCCTCAATCACTAGGCTGAGAGTCACTCTAATGAGAAGAATTTGTTTATTCAGTAGGTACTTATGGAGCTCTTCCTATGAGGTCGATTTTCTTCTAGGCCCTGGTATACAGTGGTAAACGTAGAGCATACATCCAGTTGAGAGACAAGCAATTGACATTTACTCATTCATTCAAACATTTACTGATGTCCAACAAGCCAGGCACTGATCTGGTGAATGCCAGAACATTTAGAGGTGAAACAGTGAACAAAACATCCCTGTCCTCATGGATTTTAACTTCGAGCACAGGGAGACAGGTAATAAACAAATACTATATTATATATGTTATATTTAGGAGTACTGAACACTCTGAGGAAAAACAGTCATGGCACAAAAATGGGTTCTCACTGAATAATTGTTGAAGAAATGGGTTCAAATTTCTGATCCCCACTGGAAGGTAATACCTGACACCAAGTGTGTGCCTAACAAAGTTCATTTGCACTTAATCTCTTCTGTACTAACAGATTCAGTTCCTGTTTTCATTGAATGAAGTCAGGGGTAAAAGACAATTCTTCTCTTCCAGAGAAATCTTAAAAGTTCTTGAGGCTGTACGTCAGGAGAAACAGAAAGAAATGGCCAAGTGTGAGCAGCAGGTAAATTTTCTATTACTCTAACTCTAGAATTTGAAGTTTATAACTTTTATTCCTGATCCCTAAAGAGGCTTATTATAAAAATGATTTCAGCTTGCAGATGTTGGAAATTAGTAAGAAAGAGATGGAATTTGGGGCTGGTTCTATTATTATTATTATTATTATTTTCTTCTTTTTTTAAGACAGTGTCTCACTCTGTCACCCAGGCTGCAGTTCTGTGGCACAGTGATGGCTCACTGTAGCCTTGACTTCCCAAGCTCAGGTGATTTTCACACCTCAGCCTCTCGAGTAGCTGGGACTATGGGCGTGCACTACTATGCCTGGCTAAATATTTGTATTTTTTGTAGAGATGGGGTTTCACCATGTTGCCCAGGGTCGAACTCTTGAGCTCAAGTGATCCACCTACCTTGGCCTCCCAAAGTTCTGGGATTACAGGCATGAGCCACCGTGCCCGGCCTGTTGTTTTTCAACTCTTGTTTTTCTAACTCCCAGAGGGTTACAATAATAATTTGTTGGTAGTCTCCTGGTAGACAGCACAAAATCACTGCCTTTCAACCTGATTTGTCATTTTCAAGTATTACTCCTAGCGTAGACTCTATAATATGAGAAGCTGCTTTCAACTTGTTTATCTGTGTATATGGTTAACTTTGTGATTTAATTATTCTTCTAAAAATATTTCTTTTTCACCATAGATGGCAAAAGTGCAGAAACTAGAAGAAAGCTTGCTTGCTACTGAAAAAGTGATCAGTTCCCTGGAAAAGTCTAGAGATTCTGATAAGGTTGGTAGAGTTTGAGGCTACATCTTTCTGTGCATTTTCTTATAAATGCTAGTTTAACATTTTTTTCTCCTACCTCTTCTTGCACCTCCAGGGTGACCAATAGATAGTATGAATATTTCTGTATGCAGTTAGGCCTTGCTCATCTTCCAAGGTTGCTAGAGAATGAGGTCTTCCACTGAAGTTAATTTTCCATGTAACTTCAAGTACAAACTACTGTCACTTTGGATGGCAATGTTTCTAAAACGCATCCTACGGTTTTAACTAGGATGCTGATATTAGTGTGACCCTTTCTTGTTGACTCGAAGTCCCATGATACAAATTTTCAAATCCCTGGTGTTGACTTTAACTAGAATAATAAAAATAGTATATATGTCCAAGTTTAAAATTAGGTATAAAATGCTTCTATGTCTAGCTCATATACATTCATAACACCAAAACAAATGATTAAATGAAATATGATAGACTGGGCACAATGGCTCATGCCTGTAATTCCGGCACTTTGGGAGGCCAAGGCAGGAGGTCAGGAGTTTAAGACCAGCCTGACCAACATGGCGAAACCCTGTCTCTACTAAAAATACAAAATTATCCAGGTGTGGTGGCACATGTAATCTTAGCTACTCGGGAGGCTGAGGCAGGAGAATTGCTTGAACCTGGGAAGCGGAAGTTGCAGTGAGCCAAGATCGCACCATTGCACTCCAGCCTGGGCAACAAGAGTGAAACTCTGTCTCAAAAAAAAAAAAAAAAAAAAAATTATAAAGCCATTAAAATATAAATTGATACCAGGAGCAGTGGCTCATGCCTGTAATCCCAGCACTTTGGGAGGCTGAGGTGGGCGGATCACGAGGTCAGAAGATCGAGACCATGCTGGCTAATATGGTGAAACCCCGTCTCTACTAAAAATACAAAAAATTAGCCGGGCATGGTGGCAGGCGCCTGTAATCCCAGCTAGTTGGGAGGCTGAGGCAGGAGAATGGCGTGAACCTGGGAGGTGGAGCTTGCAGTGAGCCGAGATCGCGCCACTGCACTCTAGCCTGGGTGACACAGCGAGACTCTGTCTCAAAAAAAAAAAAATATATATATATATATATAAATGATACTAATGTGACATATGATCTTTTACTAAAATAAAATTGACTTACCATATTGCCATTAGGAAAGGTGATTTACCATTTAAAACTTTTCTTCTCCTCAATGTCATTGGGTATGAAGATATTATTTCTGTCCTCATCAGAAAGTTGTAGCTGACCTCATGAACCAGATCCAGGAGCTAAGAACATCGGTCTGTGAGAAAACAGAAACTGTAGACACCCTGAAAGAAGAACTGAAGGACATCAGTGTAAGTTCGGTCACCAACAATATGTTAAATTTGAACATGAGACACTTCACAGACTTTTCAAGAGATTAACATGCTCCACCAGAAAAAAGATTCTGTGGTCAAATAAGTTTGGAAATTCTAGTTAAATAAAGCTCAACAGGTTTGTGTGTTTGTAGGATTTGCAGAGTCATTATTATGGAAGTATGTAGTATTTATCTCCGGGAGACAATGTAGGCTGCAGTGTTTCTCATTTTTCACTGATCTGGGACAATGTTCTCTGTGCACTGTTTGGGAATTGCCGGTATAAACTGGATAAGAAACAGGCTGGTTGTCGGCCATGACAGTTAAGGGAAATGTGGTGTTCTTTAGTGACTTTGAGGAAAAAGTAACACAGTAGCACATTGTAGTTAAGTTCAGAGACATTAATAATTTAGAAAGTGAGTTTGTTTCCCCAATATTGGATATAATATCATTTCCTAAAATTAATTACTTATTTTGTCAGCATGTATCTGAGTTCAATGTTGATGCTTTTCTCCTCTGGGTCAAGGCGAAGTCTTTTGTCACTCCTCCTCACTCCTCTGCTCTACAGGGAGCTTGCTGCACTCCACGTTTATTTCTGAAGGCAGTAGATGACAAACCCGATGTTTTTTTCACTGATACTTAGAGGACTTTTCCATTTCTCTTCACCATTGATGCACTTATTCTTCTATTCCTTCAGTCAGCAAGTATTTATTGAATTACCTTGTGTTAATCTTGTCATCACCTTGGAACCCAGACTCATTCTTGTTATTTTAATCTAGAAACAAACAGGTAATAAAACAGCTCTTATAGCATGACTTTCTTTTCTACAGTGCAAATACAACTCTGCTTTGGTTGACAGAGAAGAGAACAGAGTGTTGATCAAGAGGCAGGAAGTGGATATTCTGGATCTGAAAGAAACCCTTAGGCTGAGAATACTTTCTGAGGACATAGAGGTAGGTATTAACGCATCACAGCTTGTTTGCCTTATTACTTGTCAATATGTGTGTCATGCGCGTCCGTGTGAAGAGACCACCAAACAGGCTTTGTGTGAGCAATAAAGCTTTTTAATCACCTGGGTGCAGGCGGGCTGAGTCCGAAAAGAGAGTCAGCGAAGGGAGATAAGGGTGGGGCCGTTTTATAGGATTTGGGTAGATAAAGGAAAATTACAGTCAAAGGTGATTTGTTCTCTGGCGGGCAGGAGTAGGGGTCACAAGGTGCTCAGTGGGGGAGCTTTTTGAGCCAGGATAAGCCAGGAAAAGGACTTTCACAAGGTAATGTCATCAGTTAAGGCAAGGACCGGCCATTTTCACTTCTTTTGTGGTGGAATGTCATCAGTTAAGGCAGGGGCAGGGCATTTTCACTTCTTTTGTGATTCTTCAGTTACTTCAGGCCGTCTGGGTATATACGTGCAAGTCACATCTGGGCGTATACTTGTGGTGGCTTGGCTTGGGCTCAGAGGCCTGACAATGTGTATTTGTGTGTGGAAGTTATTAATGAATAAATACAGGATTTTTAAAGAAGTAATCCTTATACAGCTGATGTTCCTCAAGACGCTTCACTACACAGGCTCACTCTACCTCTACCTCACTGCCTGTACCTCATGCTGCCACCCTGACTGCTTGCTGTGCCTAAGACACTCCACACACGTTCATGCTGCCAAGCTTCCCGCTCTGGCAGTCTTATACGTATACTGTCTCCTCTGAGGAGATAGTATTTATATACTACTAATGTATTATTGTATAATGTATAATGATACAAGTAGTCATGTATAATAAGTTCACCAAAATTATTGTATTTTATATAGCTAATCTATTTTCCATCATTTTTGGTGACACCACGTTAACTTCCTATAACTGACCCCTGTGAGAGGAACAGAGTGGAAATTGCATTTAATTGGATGCAGTAGTAGTAGCAGACAGCAGAAAAGGGCTGTTTAAACAGGCTGATCTCAGGGTTGTCTTTTGCGTTTTACTAAGGTTAAGTTTTTGTTTTTGTTGATGTAAATTTATCTTTTTAAAAATTAAGCAGTACAGGTTAATTTGTAACTTAGAGCTAAAGGAAATTTTTTTGTTGTTGATGATGTCAACTTATCTTTTTAAAAATTAGTATATAAGCTAGGAGCAATATGGATTTTCTCCCAACCCTTCCAATTTCTCAGCTACCCCCACGTTATCAGTTTCTTAACTTTCAAGATATATTTTAAGCTATCCTATATACTTTTAGCCTTACCTTTTTTCCACACTGATGATAACCTATTGTATAAACTGTTCTGTATTTGCTTTAGAAATAAAGGGGTTTTGGCTAACCTATGCTACCCATAAAACAAATTCAACAAATATTGAATCTACCTACTATACAACCTGTACCCGACCTGGCATTTGGGAATGGAAAGATGATTGAAAACACTGTTACTTACATCAAAGCTGCATTCTAACTTAAGAGATATGTGTAATATGATGTAATAACCTGGGGGCACAGAAAAGGGAGGGAGGGGAGTAATTCTGCCAGGGGAAATTCTAAAGACCTCCTCAGAAGAGAGAGTATTTGTACAAAATTTTGCCAGAGAGGGAAGCTTGGTAGTGTGAACGTGTGTGGAGTGTCCCAAGCACAGCAAGCAGTCAGGGTGGCCAACACGAGGTCCTGGCAGTGAAGTGGAGGCAGACTGAGCCTGTGTAGTGAAGTGTCTTGAGGAGCATCAGCTGTATCTTTTAGGAAACCAAAACTGCATAGACATTGAACCCAGGTAAAAGGTCATGAGGTCTGAGCCAAGAAATGCTAGTGGGGATAGGGGGTGAGATAGAGTTGGGAAGTGTTGCAGAGCTACAGGTGACAGTTGTTGGTGTCCAGTTGGGTATGTACCATGAAGGGAAGAAGCAGTCAGAGTGGGCACCAAGCTTTCTAGCCTAGGACTGAATGGTTCTGTGCACATTTCAGATGGAAAGAATAGAGGCCCACGGAAAGCTGATGAGATGCATTTATACATACCAGTTTTGAATTTTAGGGACCTGTGGGGATAGATATCCAAGATGGTTATTCCCAGTAATTTGTATTTATATCTTGCTACATCGCAGAAAGGATTTGAAGCTGCTAACATACATAAGATGTAAGATTAAAATAGGCCGGGTGCGGTGGCTCACACCTGTAATCCCAGCATTTTGGGAGGCCGAGGCAGGTGGATCACTTGAGGTCAGGAGTTCCAGACCAGCCTGGCCAACATGGTGAAACCCCATCCCTACTAAAAATACAAAAATTAGCTGGGTGTGGTGGTGCGTGCCTGTAATCACAACTATTCAGGAGGCCGAGGCAGGAAAATGGTTTGAACCCAGGAGGCAGAGGTTGCAGCGAGCTGAGATCATGCCACTGCACTCTAGCCTGGGAAACAGATCAAGACTCTGTCTTGGGGAAAAAAAAAAAAAGATTAGACAACTAAAATTAGAATAAAAGGAAAGTAAGGGTAGAATAGTAACAAGTTATTAAGAGCACAGGCTACGGAGTTGGGATTCTGTGTGACCTTGGGGTAGTTAAATTTCTCCCTGTACTTCATTTGCCATATCTGTAGAGATAACGGTACTTCCTACTGCATTAGGCAGTGGTCCTCAGCCTTTTTGGCACCAGGGACCAGTTTAGTGGAAGACAATTTTTCCTTAGACCAGGAGGGTGAGGGGGGCTGGTTTCTGGATGATTCAAGCACATTACATTTACTGTGTACTTTATTTCTATTATTATTTTTACATTGTAATATATAATAAAATAATTATACAACTCACCGTAATGTAGAATCAGTGGGAGCCCTGAGCTTGTTTTCCTGCAACTAGACGGTCCTCTCCAGGGGTGATGGGAAATAGTGACAGATCATCAGGCATTAGATTCTCAAAAGGAGTGCCCAACCGAGATCCCTGGCACGCAGTTTGCAATAGAGTTAATGCTTCTGTGAGAATCTGATGCTGCCACTGATTTGACAGGAGGTGGAGCTCAGGCAGTAATGCAAGCGATGGAGAACAGCTGTAAATACAGATGAAGCTGTGCTCGCTTTCCTCCTGCTGTGCAGCCCGATTCCTAACAAGCCACAGACTGGTACCAGTCTTTGGCCTGGGGGTTGGGGGCCCCTGGCATAAGGTGTTGTAAAGATGAACTAAGGGAACACATGGAAAGTGCTTAGAACTGTGTCTGGCTCCTTGTAACTGCTCAGTATGTGTTAGCTGGAAATAGTTTTAGCAAGCCAATTGAAAAGTTAGTACACAGAAGCCACAACCTAGGGTCCCCTGATGGGCTAAAAATTCAGTTTCGTACTGACTATTGACAAAATAAAAAGGGAAATCTAGCTTTTTGAGTGGCAGTAGGTAAATAATGAAAACTCATGCCTGTTTACCTAAAAGCTTTTCCTTCCTTCCTCGCTTTCTCTCTTTTTTCTTCTTAAAAATAAAATGTGACTATGAATATTGTATTTAGATTTAAATATCATATTTTAGATTCATACATTTTAGATTCAAGTGGAATTGACCCTATACACAGCTAATTCACATTCCCTTTGTACTTATCTTCAGTCTTTATTAGCTAAAATTTAGTTTTATGGCTACGTTTTGTGAATTGTTCAGTATATTCAAATTGTTCATATATCACTGTTTTTCAACAATATGAGTATTTAGCCAATGCATTAAAATGGAAATACTAAGTGGGATACAAATATTATAAAAACTGAGAGACAGTGACTGTTATTTGCAGATGGTCATGAGTGTCTACATGGAAACTCCAAAATACTGTCTGAATATCTATTAGAATATTGAGTTTAGTAATCAGTTATAAATTAGTCTTCAAAATAATATTTACTCTATGCCATTAATAGCCATTTAACAATATAATGGAACTAAAAAATTGCATTCACAAAAACAACCAAAAGTATTAAAACCTTAGGAGAGAATTTGTAACAACTGTTAAGGACATAAAATTTCCCTAAGGGATATTAAAAGAAATTGAATATTAAAGAAAGAATAGCTTTATTGGGGCCCGGGCACCGTGGCTCACGCCTGTAATCTCAGCACTTTGGGAGGCAGGTGGATCACAAGGTCAGGAGATCGAGACCATCCTGGTTAACACCGTGAAACCCTGTCTCTACTAAAAATAAAAATAAAAATAAATTAGCTGGGCGTGGTGGCATGTGCCTGTAGTCCCAGCTACTCAGGAAGCTGAGGTAGGAGAATCGCTTGAACCCAGGAGGCAGAGGTTGCAGTGAGCCGAGATCGCACCACTGCAGTCTAGCTAGGGTGATAGAGCGATACTGTCTCAAAGAATAATAATAAAAAATAGCTTTATTGTAGATTATTATAATATATAATATGTTATAATTATAATACTATATATTATATTAAATAACCAGTTTAAAAACATAACAGGAGCTTTTAAAAATTCTCTTTCACATAAATAGTATAGGTCGGGTGCAGTGGCTCACGCCTGTAATCCCAGCACTTTGGGAGGCCAAGGCGGGCAGATCATGAGGTCAGGAGATCGAGACCACGGTGAAACCCCGTCTCTACTAAAAACACAAAACATTAGCCAGGCGTGGTGGCAGGCGCCTGTAGTCCCCAGCTACTCGGGAAGCTGAGGCAGGAGAATGGCATGAACCCAAGAGGCGGAGCTTGCAGTGAGCTGAGATCGCACCACTGCACTCCAGCCTGGGCGACAGAGCGAGACTCCGTCTCAAAAAAAGAAATAATATAGCATATCAAAATCTTAGGGAGAATATTTGACAATTGTTAAGAACATAAAACTTTCCAAGCAACGTGAAAAGAGACCTCAATAAAAGGATCTAAAGGAAGACTTGGACAGGAAGACCCTGTCGTTTTAGAAACAGAAATTTATGTAATTCCACTTCAAATTCCAATTTATTTATTTTTATTTTTTTGAGACGGGGTCTTGTTTTGTCGCCCAGGCTGGAGTGTAGCAATGTGATCATGGCTCACTGTAGCCTTGAACTCCTGGGCTTGAGTGATCCTGCCACCTCAGCCTCCCAAGTAGCTGAGACTACAGATGTGTACCACCATGCTTGGATAATTTTTGGTATTTATTTGTAGAGATGAGGTTTCACTATGATGCCCACACTGGTTTCAAACTTCTAAGCCCAAGTGATCCTCCCCTGTCTCAGCCTCCCAAAGTGCTAGGATTACAGGTGTGAGCCACCATGCCTGGCCTCAAATCCCAATATAAAAAACTGATGATTTTAAAGTTCCTTTGAAAAAAATACACAAGAGTTACCAACAAAACTTAGAAAAACAATAATGCAGAGAGATTTGGAAGCTAATAAATGATAACCATATCCAGTGTTGGACTGATGATAGAGAGATCATTGCAAAACTTTGAACATCCACAAATAGACAGCAGTGAATATGAAGGAATTTAGTGTAATGGTAAAGGAAGTATTTCTCAACAGTGAAGAAAGAGTGGGTTTAGTCAATATATATGTTGGGAAAATTGTCTGACCAATTTGAAAAGATATGAAAGCCAAAACAATTCTTACATGGATTAGAGTTCTGTACAAATGATGACATCATAGAAGTACTAGAAAATAAAAATACAAGCCAGGCATGGTAACACATGCCTGTAGTCCCAGCTACTCAGGAGGCTGACGTGGGAGGATTGCTTGAGTCCAGTAGTTCAAGTCCACCGTGGGTAATGTTGCAAGAGCCCCCATCTCTAATAAAACAAAAGGAGGGATGGGCACGGTGACTCACACCTGTGATCCCAGCACTTTGGGAGGCCAAGGCAGGTGGATCACTTGAGGCCAGGAGCTCAAGACCAGCCTGCCCAGCATGATGAAACCCTGTCTCTACTAAAAATACAAAAAATTAGAAAAATTATCCAGGTGTGGTGGTATACACCTGTAATCCCAACTACCCAGGAGGCTGAGGCCTGAGAATCACTTGAACCTGGGAGGTGGAGGTTACAGTTAGATGAGATCACGCCACTGCACTACATCTGGGCGACAGAGCAAGACTCTGTCTAAAAAAATAAGTACTTTTTTTTTTCAGGAGAAGAAAAAATACAAATACATAAAAAAATCTTGAGATTACGTGACTCTTTGAAAATATCTTGATATAAAGGTTAGAACCCATAAGCGAAGATTATACAATATTAAAAACAAAAATTCTAACAACAGACAGAGGGAAAATATTTGCGACTGATGACAAAGTATTTTACCACTGCAATTTATCCTTATGAGAAGGAGAGAAACACGGCTGGTGGAAAATGGACATAAGTAGCTCCCCAAAGAAGGAATATAGTGGCACAAAACCTCCTTGGAATCAGAGACATGCAAATGTTCCTAAAACACCAGGGGTTCAGCCTAGGTCTGGTTGCTTACCACACAGAAAGCCAATCACTGAGTCAAGGAGTATTGCCAGTGAAGAAGACTTTAAATGGGTGCCATAGCCAAGATAGGAGATCAGTCTCAAATCCTTCTCCCTGACTGACTAAAATTGGGAGTTTATATAGCAAGAAAGGTAACCATGTGTGGGAAAACAGGAATTAGGGAGGGGTAAGGAAGAGGAGTTGGTTAACAGGAAACAGGTTGTCAGGCAGCCGTGATAGGTGAGGGGCCTGGCATCTCACTTGTCCAGTTGCCATGATCTGGTAAGTTTTAGTTCCTTGATCTTGTCTGGGATGCCTGATGGTTGGTTCCCTGAGAAAGGAACTCAGATAAGACAAATGTAAATTTCTTAAGTTTTAAGACTGGGAGGGCCAATTTCTATGTTTATTCAAAAGAAACCATAAACATCAGTTCTACGTGAGAGTTGGGCCAGTTTCACAAATTAAAGTAAGAGCTATTTTCTAATCTTATAACTGGTAAAGTTTAAGACCCAAGGAAGATGTGCAGACAAGGATGATTACTCAAACTTCCGGAGGAGTTTATGTTCAGCCTTTGGGGAGGTAGTCTGGTAATACATAGCCTTATACTTTTTACATATCCTTTGAGTTTGCACTTTTAAAAATTCAGCCTAAAGAAATAATCTAGATATAAGAATAAAGTGCATAGAATAGTGAAAAATTCATATCAACCAAAATATTTAGTGATGGATTAAATTGTGGTACATCCATAAGGTGAAATGGAGTCCACACAATGAAAAGAGTGAGTACATGCAAAAATGTTTGTGATGTGTCAAGTTTTTTAGAAGTGTGTGTTTATATGTGTGTATTTCTAGGTATGTATATCCATGTATATGTACACACATATATATGTGTGTGTATATCTATATACACACACACATACCTACATACATACATGTACATTTGGAAAGGAAAAGAAGGATAAGCAGTATCTGCTTTAATTTGGGAGGAATTACATATACTGGGTACATAGAAATTATGTATGCAACCTATAGGACTTCTAATTTTCTATGCCACTTTCCACAAAGCTACTTCCCGAAACTTTGATGGTCTATGACAATGAATCACAATCTGGTGCAAACTGCCCACCCCCTCCCCAACTGGCTGACGGAGGCTCATCTTTACAGCTATTTACTTTCCAGTATTTAAAGGACTAGAGTCAATTGGTGAGACAAGTAACCAAGACACCTTTGCGTCCTTCCCAGGAGAGAGAGATTAGCTTTGAGATCCTGGGGGTGAGGGGAGAGTGCAATTAAACCTCAAACCTAGAGTGCAGTTAAACCTCAATTGGGATACCTATATAAGTTTACTGTAATAATGTTAATGTCTAGACCTGTTCATCTAAATTATTAACGGATTACTTTGTCTTAGAATGGATTAGCACGCAAGCAAAAGAAATAGGTTTTCACATAAAACTTCCTTAGTCTGTTAAAAGTTGCACATAGTAATGATTTGGGAATCCTTATTGGAGTACCACAATTAAGAAACTGTGGTGATTGCCTCCTAACAGAGGGATATGCTCTGTGAGGACCTGGCTCATGCCACTGAGCAGCTGAACATGCTCACAGAGGCCTCAAAAAAACACTTGGTGCTGCTGCAGTCTGCCCAGGAAGAACTGACCAAGAAGGAGGCCCTGATTCAGGAACTTCAGCACAAGGTGAGATGCACACAGGTGTCACTCAAGATGGGACACAGGAGGCCAAGCGCAGTGGCTCACTCCTGTAATCCCAGCACTTTGGGAGGCCAAGGCAGGTGGACCACTTGAAGTCAGGAGTTCGAGAGCAGTCTCGCCAACATGGTGACTTGAAACCCTGTCTCTACTAAAAATAGAAAAGTTAGCCGGAAATGGTGGTGCTCGCCTGCAATCCCAGCTACTTGGGAGACTGAGCTACAAGAATTGCTTGAACCTGGGAGGTGGAGGTTGCAGTGAGCCGAGACTGCACCACTGCACTCCAGTCTGGGTAACAGAGTGAGACCCTGTCTCAAAAAAAAAAAAAAAAAAAAAAGATGGAGGACAGGAGGAATCCACAGTTGAGGTTGTCATGACATTCCTGCATTGGTCAACTTCTCCATGTACAAAGGGGAGGCTAATGGAGTGTCCTCACCTGGACTGAGACTTGCTCAGCTGCCTCCCACCCACCTTAGGTCCTTGACACATGGCAGCCAGTTCTAACCACTCTGGTGAGGTTATGCCTGACTTTTATCATATTTTTGGTGGTGGTGGTTGTCATTTTTTATTTTGTATTTTTCTCAGATGACCGTTTTGTTACTTGTGAAACTTGGATCATTTTTAAAAGTATAAATAAATTTGTGAGAGAAAAGGAGATGGGGCCAGGCATGGTGGTTCACACCTGTAATCCCAGCACTTTGGGAGGCCGAGGCAGGTGGATCACAAGGTCAGGAGATCGAGACCATCCTGGCTAACATGGTGAAACCCAGTCTCTACTAAAAATACAAAAAATTAGCCGGGCGTGGTGGCAGGCGCCTGTAGTCCCAGCTACTCAGGAAGGCTGAGGCAGGAGAATGGCATGAACCTGGGAGGCAGAGCTTGCAGTGAGCCGAGATTGCGCCACTGCACTCCAGCCTGGGCAACAGAGCGAGACTCCATCTCAAAAAAAAAAAAAGAGAAAAAGAAAAGGAGATAATTGGGTTATAGTAGCAACCAAGTTAGATTTCACAATTACTTTTAAAAATATCATAGGTTTATTTTAATATCTTACTGCTTTTCAAATTATTAATCAAGTTCTGAAAAAAATAATGTAAATACAGCAGATTTCCATAAGCCATGGGAAGAAACCACAGTTACTTTTGCATCAACCTAATAACTGTAATCACCATGCCCTGCAGTAGGCCTCCAAAAGGTATTCCTCCTGTCTAACTGAAACTATACCCTTTGACCAACATCGCCCATTGATGATTCATGTCTCCTTCCACCCCTCACTTCCTCCCCCAGACTCTGGTACTCTCCTTTTTTTTTTTTTTGAGACAGAGTCTAGCTCTGTCGCTGGGGCTGGAGTGCAGTAGCCGGATCTCAGCTCACTGCAAGCTCTGCCTCCCGGGTTTACGCCATTCTCCTGCCTCAGCCTCCCAAGTAGCTGGGACTACAGGCGCCCGCCACCTCGCCCGGCTAGTTTTTTGTATTTTTTAGTAGAGACGGGGTTTCACCGTGTTAGCCAGGATGGTCTCGATCTTCTGACCTCGTGATCCGCCCGTCTTGGCCTCCCAAAGTGCTGGGATTACAGGCTTGAGCCACCGCGCCTGGCCGGTACTCTCCATTTCAATGAGTTCAACTTTTTTTGATTCCACATATAAATGAGATTATGTGGTATTTGTCTTTCTGTGCTGGCTTATTTTGCTTGGAACAATGTCCTTCAGGTTCATCCATGTTGTCACAAATGACAGAATTTGCTTCCTTTTTAAGGCTAAGTAGTTTTTTTTTTTTTTTTTTTTAAGAGGCGGAGTCTCGCTCTGTCGCCCAGGCTGGAGTGCAGTGGCCGGATCTCAGCTCACCGCAAGCTCCGCCTCCCGGGTTTACGCCATTCTCCTGCCTCAGCCTCCCGAGTAGCTGGGACTACAGGCGCCCGCCACATCGCCCGGCTAGTTTTTTATATTTTTTAGTAGAGACGGGATTTCACCATGTTAGCCAGGATGGTCTCGATCTCCTGACCTCGTGATCCGCCCGTCTCGGCCTCCCAAAGTGCTGGGATTACAGGCTTGAGCCACCGCGCCGGCCTTTTTTTTTTTTGAGACGGAGTCTCGCTCTGTCGCCCAGGCTGGAGTGCAGTGGCACGATCTCGGCTCACTGCAAGCTCCGCCTCCCAGGTTCCCGCCATTCTCCTGCCTTAGCCTCCTGAGTAGCTGGGACTACAGGCGCCCGCCACCACGCCCGGCTAATTTTTTGTATTTTTAGTAGAGACGGGCTTTCACCGTGTTAGCCAGGATGGTCTCGATCTCCTGACCTCGTGATCTGCCCGCCTCAGCCTCCCAAAGTGCTGGGATTACAGACGTGAGCCACCATGCCCGGCTGGCTAAGTAGTATTTCATTGTGTATGTATATAGCACATTTTCTTTACCCATTCTCCTGTCAATAGGCAGTTAACTTGAGTCCATAGCTTGGCTATTATGCATAATGCTTCAGAGAACATGGGAGTGCCGCTGTCTCTTCAACAGACTGATTTTAATTCCTTTGGATATATATCCAGAGGTGGGACTGCCAGATCATACGGTAGTTCTATTTTTAGTTTGTTGAAGAACTTCCATACTATTTTTCACAATGGCTGTGCTAATTTACATTCCCAACAGTATACAAGGATTCCCTTTTCTCCACAAACTCACCAACACTTATCTTTCATCTTTTTGATGATAGCTATCCCTATCAGGTGTGAAGTGATATCTCATTGTGGTTTTCATTTGCATTTCCCTGATGATTGGTGATGAGAATTTTGTCTTTTGTATTTGGAACGTGTACTCTATATTTCTTTCCAAGTTGTAACCTTGTATCTGTTAAATTTTCCCAGCTAAATCAAAAGAAAGAGGAAGTAGAACAGAAGAAGAATGAATATAACTTCAAAATGAGGCAACTAGAACATGTGATGGATTCTGCTGCTGAGGATCCCCAGGTACTTTTCAGAAAAAGAATATTTCAGGAGGAAGAAACAGTTTTGTAAATGATAAAAATTTGGAAATTATGAAGACCATACCTTTGTCTTTCTAAAGAAAAAGATTTTCACTAATACCCTCTGTCTGCTTTTTACTTGATGAAACTACCAGTCTTTTATTTCCTTGGAAAAGAATTAGAATAATAAGCTAAGTAGCTGGAATTTTTTTTTTTTTTTTTTTTTTGGCAGATGGAGTCTGGCTCTGTCACCCAGGCTGGAGTGCAGTGGCATGACCTCGGCTCACTGCAACCTCCGTCTCCCAGGTTCAAGCAATTCTCCTGCCTCAGCCTCCCAAGTAGCTGGGACTACAGGCGCACGCTGCCACACTTGGCTAATTTTTTTTTCAGTATTTTAGTAGCGACAGGGTTTCACTGTGTTGCCCAGGCTGGTCTTGAACTTCTGAAATTAGTCCGCCCACCTCGGCCTCCCAAAATGCTAGGATTACAGATGTGACCCACCATGCCCAGCCATAGCTAGAGTATTTTTTTATGTACTTGACGTTTACATTTAAAAGAAATCGTTATGATATCACTTAATCGGATATTTGGATGAGATGTGATTTTATTTTAGAGCCCTAAAACACCACCTCACTTTCAAACACATTTGGCAAAACTCCTGGAAACGCAAGAACAAGAGATAGAAGATGGAAGAGCCTCTAAAACTTCTTTGGAACACCTTGTAACAAAGCTAAATGAAGACAGAGAAGTCAAAAATGCTGAAATCCTCAGAATGAAGGTAACTGGATTTTTTTTTTTTTAAACAGTAAATTTAATTCTTTTTAAAGAGATCAAGTCTCACTATGTTGCCCAGGCTGGGCTCAAGTGATCCATCTGCCTCAGCCACCCAGTATTTGGCACTATAGGTATATGCCACCATGCCCAGCCAGTAAATTTAATTTTTTTTTTGAGACGGAGTCTCCCTCTGTTGCCCAGGGTGGAATGCAATAGCACGATCTTGGCTCACTGCAAGCTCCACCTCCCAGGTTCACAGCATTCTCCTGCCTCAGCCTCCCAAGTAGCTAGGACTACAGGCATTTGCCACCACATTCAG
Source organism: Piliocolobus tephrosceles (assembly GCF_002776525.5). Lineage (NCBI taxonomy): Eukaryota > Metazoa > Chordata > Mammalia > Primates > Cercopithecidae > Piliocolobus > Piliocolobus tephrosceles. The sequence goes on along the minus strand of NC_045435.1, from coordinate 91,811,018 downwards.
CTAATTTTTTGTATTTTTTAGTAAAGTCAGGGTTTCACTGTGTTAGCCAGGATGGTCTCGATCTCCTGACCTCATGATCCGCCCCCCTCGGCCTCCCAAAGTGCTGGGATTACAGGCGTAAACCACCGTGCCCAGCCAATGTAATTTTTTAAACTAGACAGCATCCTCATGGTTACTGAGGATACAAAAGGCACAGAACTGAAGGGTAGACAGAGAAAAGTATTCCTTCTACCCCTGATACTAATCTACCTACTTTGCTGTCCCTGGAGGCTCCCAGGGTAGCCCCTTTCTTTTTTTTTTTTTTATTATACTTTAAGTTCTAGGGTACATGTGCATAATGTGCAGGTTTGTTACATATGTATACATGTGCCATGTTGGTGTGCTGCACCCATCAACTCGTCAGCCCCTTTCTTTTAGAGCTTTTTAGTGCATACATAACCACATCTCTAAGCATTCTCTCCTGCCCCATTTCGTTTTTACACAATGATATCATACACAGGTTGCGCCAGCTATGCCGTCTTCGGGAATGAAAGTGAGAGCATGTTTCTTTAAACCTCACCTCATGGTGCTATCTGAATTTCGGATCTCTGTCCATTTAATAGCTAAAGCATGCTATTTCGGTGTAGTTTTAAATTTATTTATTTATTTTTTTTTGAGACGGAGTCTCGCTCTGTCGCCCAGGCTGGTGTGAATGTGGCCGGATCTCAGCTCACTGCAAGCTCCGCCTCCTGGGTTCACGCCATTCTCCTGCCTCAGCCTCCCGTGTAGCTGGGACTACAGACACCCGCCACCTCGCCTGGCTAGTTTTTTGTATTTTTTATTAGAGACGGGGTTTCACCGTGTTAGCCAGGATGGTCTCGATCTCCTGACCTTGTGATCCGCCGGTCTCGGCCTCCCAAAGTGCTGGGATTACAGGCTTGAGCCACCGCGCCTGGCCATATTTTTCTTAAGAGTAAAATTGAGCATCTTGTTTCTCTGTTTCTGTGAACAACATCCATTACCCGTTTTTCTATCATTGGACTTTTTCTTATTGATTCATAGGCATTTTTATATATTAGAGCGATTTCTTTCAGTCTCTGATAAATTTAAAATACTTTGTTGTTTTCCACTTTTTAAAGTTCCCTCATAGTGTTTTTACCCAGTTACTTGGTGGTATGTTGTCCGAATAGTGGGGTGTGCACATGGCTCAGGGGTGGGCACATGGAGGAGTGTCTAGGTAGGTGTGTAGGTGCATGGGGGTAGGGAGGATGTGATGCTCCACAGAAGATAGCATTTATTCTGTGAGGTCATTGCTCTGCAGGGAGTTTTTGTTTAGGAACACAAATTGTTCACTTTAACCAAGGGATGTATATAAAGACAGCACTTATCTTGAGTTTTGTTATTCATGGAGAGGATTATTCCTGATCTTTTTATTTAGGGCAGTTCTCAGTATGCTATCTCAGGAATGTGGCTGTTACCCAGATTGGCACGATCTTGAAACTGAAAAGAAATTGGGTCAGGTGAAACGAAATCAGATAATAGGCAAGTAAATCCAAAAGGATATTCCTTGCAGACAAGTATTTATTTCTTCCAGATAGCTATGCTCATGATTTTCAAATTAGGATGCAATTAAGTATTTTGAGGGATGACCTGTGACATCAATTTTTTGTTTGTTTTAATTAGAATCTACCTAATAGAATCGAATCGTTGAGAATATTTTTCAATGTAGAGATTTTTGTCATCCTTATTCACAAAGGAATTTTAATATTTAATGAACTCTGTGATATTGATTTTAAAAATCTGTGTTCAAGACACTGTGGATGTGATCATGAATCACCATTCTAGGCCTCCAATAGCTTGTCACACAGTCTGCTTTTCATGCAGCCATACCTGGTGCAGTGTCTCTGCATAGGAACTTAAGAGGAATACCTGTCTCAGTGGTGGCCTTGGGGAGCTAAATGAAGCCTACTGTAATGTGTTTTTTGAAAATATACGATTTGATATGTTATTAGGAGCAGTTGTGTGAAATGGAAAACCTACGCCTCGAAAGTCAGCAGTTAAGAGAGAAAAACTGGCTCCTGCAAGGTCAGCTGGATGATATTAAAAGACAAAAGGACAACAGGTGAGAAAGAACCACGAGAACTCTATGGACTAAATCTTGGCCTGAGTGTGTGGAGTTAAATGAGGTTGGAATTGGTTTCACAGGTTTCCCAAGGTGTACAGTGTTTCCCACTAATCCAGGAGATGCTCTTTTGGTTGATTTTGAGTCAGGTCTGATCTGTTCACCTTTGCATTGCTCTGCAGTGCATTTTTGGCATTGTTGCATTTGTTTTAAAGCCATTGAAATGAATTTAAAACGTGAAATACGTAAACCAAACTACTTATATTTTGAAAAAAAATTTTTTAAGGAATAAATAATATCAACAAGGTTCAAGAAGCCTTGCAGAGAAAGGGAGAATTCCCTACTAGTTGGTTTTGCTTCGTAACTCATGGTCCAGGAAAAGCTCCTGGCCAGGACAAGAAGGATATCCTTAGCATTTTATAGAGGAGCATTCGCTTGGGTTTAGACATCTCTCTGAGTGTGTTTTGGCTTCAGGTAAGGCAGTTTTGTAGTTGCATTTGCTGATATATTTGCATAGTGTCGGGGCAGCCATATCCAGACTTATATCTTGTCTTTGACTTAAAAGTCGTACGATTTTTGACATATTTTTTACCCTCTTAGTATTTCACTTTCCTTACCAGTAAAATGAGGAAAATGATAATTTTCTCACGAGGAGTTTTAAAGATTAAAAATTACATGTATAAAGTGCCAGTTACAGTGCTTGGTAGCAGGCGTCAGTCAATGAAAGTCAGGTATTAAGTACACAAGGTAGAATTACGATTCTGCCTATTACAACTTTCTGAGTGAGGGTTTGGAGATGATAGTGGCCTGTAAAATTATGCAAGAAGTTGAATTGAATCAAAGTGGGATCTCCGAGATAGAAGCCCTTACCGAATTCCACTGACTGCTGTCCACGCTGTTGCCAGAACGTCTGTGACAGAGAAGCTTGTGCACTCCTGCAGCTCCCTGGCCCTGTCCAGAAACATCCCTGATACACATTGTTCAAAACCTAAATGAGGCAGTAGAGATTTGAGGATGGTAATGGCGGCTATGCTAAAATCTCTTCTTAAATGATTCTCTTCAAATTTTAGTGAGCATCAGAGATCTTATTCAGTAGGGCTGGAGCGAAGCCCAGAATTCTACATTTTAATAAGCAACTGCCTCCCTTTGTAGGTGATTCTGATGCAGGTAGTCCACAGTCTGCTCACCTAGCTTTCATATGCTCCACATATGTCCAATTATATTAAAGAAAAGCCTTATATTAGTATACTGTCTTTTATCAAGAGCTACTGTGAGCATAGAACATAGAACATTTCCGGATCATTTGTAAAATGAAAATTTAAAATACCATATTTCAGAGATACATCATGAGCTTACTACTTTTGCCCATGGATGCCATTGAGGATGCGTCGTTCAAGTCTTCCCACTACCAACATGTCTAAGTCAGAGTCTCTTAAATAGCCCAAATAGCTACAGAAGCTCTGTATCAGATGACTGAGCTTTGAAACAACCAATAAGCTTCTGGGGAGCCATTCTGAGTAGTGAGGAAAGCTCATGGGCTATATGGCAATGAGAGACCCGAACACCAAGCATTTGGTTTGTCACAGATGGCACTGTGGAGGAGGTGGATGCAGCCATAAATCAAGGCCACACAAGGCAGATAAAAGAGTTGTGAAACCAAAGAGGGATGTCAAGAAAAGATTCTCAAAGACCAGGTGCCTGGTTAACTGTAAAAAAGATCTTTGTTGGTGGCATCACAGAAGACACTGAAGAACATCACCTAAGAGATTATTGTGAAGGTACGAGAAAACAGGAGTGGTTGAAATCATGACTGACTGAGGCAATGGCAAAAAGAGGAGCTTTACTTTTTTTACCTTTGAGGACAGCCATGACTCTGGATTAGATTGTCTCTCAGAAATACCGTAAAGTACATAGCCACTACCATGAAGTATGGAAAACCATGTTGAAGAAAGAAATGGTTAGTACTTCAGCCAGCCAGAGAGATCACAGTGGTTCTGGAAACTTTGGTGGTGGTCATGGAGGTGGTTTTGGTGGGAGTAACAACTTTGGTCATGAAGGAAAAATTTCACTGGTAATGGTAGCTTTGGAGGGGGCCGTATTGGTGGATATGCAGGCAGGAGAGATGGCTATAATGGATTTAGTAATGATGGAAGCAGTTTTGGAGATGGTGGGAACTACAACAATTTTGGTAATTACAACAACCAATCTTCAATTTTGACCCCATGAAGAGAAGAAACTTTGGAGGCAGAAACTCTGGCCCCTGTGGTGGCTGAGGCTACTATGTTGCCAAACTATCAAACCAAGCTGGCTAAGGCATGTGAAAGTTGCCAGTACCAAAATGGAGTCATTTATGTCAAAACCCTAACAAAGTGGAGTCAGGAAGCCATAAAGAAGTTCTCACTGCACATGCCTATAATATACCTTATCACAAGAAATTCCTGCAGGTCCCACATGCCCCACTTCTACACTCACCCTGCAACAGAGCTTATCACAGGAATTTTTCAGGCCTGCAGTAGTTCAGACAAGCTGCCAGCACCAGGACAGTTACTCAGCAACAGCTAGCTCCACCAATGAACAAATACCAACTCCTGCAGTGAGCTTCTGTGACCTGTGAGCTTTAGTTCATGGATTTCTGTTTGTCTTTAAAAGCTTTCCCTTTCCCCAAGTCCCCTGGTTGCACCAGTGGCCCGTCATAGCTTGCATACCCTGCAATTGCAATCCCTCTACTATTCCTAGATAAGCCTGTTCTAAAGAGCCTGTCTTTCTGAGTTTCTTTTTACGTTGACAGGCAGTTCCAGTAGCAGCAATAGCTATGGCAGTGGCAGAAGGTTTTAATTAATGCCAGGAAACAAAGCTTAGGAGGAGAGGAGAGCCATAGAAGTGACAGGGAAACTACAGGTTACAACAATTTGTGAACTCAGCCAAGCACAGTTGGTAGCAGGGCCTACCTGCTACAAAGAAGATATGTTTTAGACAATACTCAGGTGTATGGGTAAAAAACTCAAGGACCGTATTTGTGACTAATTGTATAACAGGTTATTTTAGTTTCTGTTCTGTGGAAAGTGTAAAGCAGTCTTAACAAAGAGTTTTAATGTGTGTTTTTTTTTTCCTTTGCACTCATCCTGTTGATTGCCAAATGTCATAGGTCTGATCATGATGTCCAATAAATGTCTTTTAAAAAAAAATTTTTTTTTTTTTTTTTGAGACGAAGCCTCACTCTGTCGCCCAGGCTGGAGTGTAGTGGCGCAATCTCGGCTCACTGCAACCTCCGCCTCCCAGGTTCACACCATTCTCCTGCCTCAGCCTCCCTAGTAGTTGAGACTACAGGCACCCACCACCATGCCTGGCTAATATTTTGTATGTTTAGTAGAGACGGGGTTTCACTGTGTTAGCCAGGATGGTCTCAATCTCCTGACCTCGTGATCTGCCTGCCTTGGCCTCCCAAAGTGCTGGGATTACAGGCGTGAGCCACTGCGCCTGGCCTAAAAAATGTTTTTCACTAGGTGTGGTGGCTCATGCCTGTAATCCCAGCACTTTGAGAGGCTGAAGCAGGCAGATCATTGGAGGTCGGGAGTTTGAGACCAGCCTGGCCAACATGCCAGGCCAACATGCACTCCAGCCTGGGACAGAGTAGGACACCGTCTCAAAAAAAAAAAAAAAATTTTTTCATTTCATAGCTTCACGTCCCTTATATATAAAAAGAGCTACTCAGAGCCTTCTTTGTGAAAAATTAGAGAAAGGACAAACTATAGCTCAGGGGCCAAATTCAGCTCTCAACCTGTTTTGTAAATAAAGTTTTATTGAGACAGTCACACCTTGTTATTTTAATATTGTTGTGGCTGCTTTTGCACTATAGTAGCCAAGTTGAATAGCTGTGGCAGAGACCACATGACTCCCAAAGCCTAAAATATTTACTGTCTGGTTCTTGACGGAAGACATTTGCCAATCCTTGGATTAGTGGACAGAAAACACATCTTAATGATTTGGGGTGAATTCTTCATTGAGGACTCATTACCATTTGTGTCTAGGCTACCAGATTTGTTAAGGGAAAGAAACCTCACCGTAGCTTCTGTTTTCTTTCAATAAATAGTCTTTAACTCACCAGTGAGAGAGATTCCTAGAGAAGCCTACACCATTCAGGAAGGTTCTCCAAGGAGGGAGGGAGGGATGTCTCTCTGGTCCAGGGGCTGCACACAGAAACTTCACTTATAATCCTCACCTGGTCAGGCTCACAGAGATAGATGTATTATCTAGAATGTGATTTCCTTACTTTATATATTGGAACATTCCTTTTCCACAAAGACATATCTGGTGCTTGGGACATCTGGCCCTGGTGTCCACATACATGGAAAGGCAGAATGGTTATCAGAAAATGTCAACCGACTATGGAACTTGAGCAAAAGCAGAGTCAAGGGCTCCACCAGCCTGAGGCCAGAGCGACCCTCCCTACCTGAAATGTGTCCCCTCCCAGCTGATCACATTCATACCAGCCTCGTGGCCCTTTCTTTCAGCCCCCTTTTGTTCACATTTGGTCTTCAGATGTTACCACTTTCAACTAAGTTTCTACTGTATTTTACTTTCAGCCAATCCTTGTTTATATTTCCCACCTCTGCTCATCTTGCTTTTGTACTGGGAGGAATCCTGAGTTCTGGGGAAGTGCCTTATTTCATCCCCATGTGTCAATCACATTTATCAACTGTATTGACTTGACCCAATCACAATAGAGTTAGCCTTTTTTTGCACACCTTGGCATCGCTGCATATAATAGATTTGAATTTGAAATTGATACTTGAATATACTTAGCAGTGTTTTCCTGTGCCTCCTCCCCACCCCTGTTAATCTATGCAGTGATCAGAATCATCCAGACAATCAACAGCTGAAGAATGAACAAGAAGAAAGTATCAAAGAAAGACTTGCAAAAGTAAGTTTTTTTTATATTTGATAGTTTCTTCTTATCTGAGCAATGCTTTTATAGTTAGTATTTATGGTTATATATTTTAAAAATCATTTTACTTTGAAATTCCTGTCTTTTCTGTATTCCCACTGTTTAGCATGATATTTACCATCAGTATTTAGACACAGCTGAGAATTAAGAATTTGTCTTCATGCCTAGATAGCAAGCCTGCTGCTCAGCATACACACATATAATTCTCCATTTAGAAGCAAGTACCAAGGCCTGTTTGAAGCCTTAGAGGGCATAGTGCTTGAAGTCTTGGAAATAGGTACTTCCTTTATGTATGTGTAGCTGGGATTGTGAAAAAGGATATTGGTTTGATTTTATTCACATGAAGGAGAATAGGCTGGTTCCTTTCTATCTTTTTAAAGCAATGTTATTTAAGAACCTAAGTCATCTTTTTATTTTCTTTTTTTATATCTTCTTATAGAGTAAAATAGTTGAAGAAATGCTGAAAATGAAAGCAGAGTAAGTGTACTATTTTGTAATTCAAATTATTGATCATCTTTTCCTTATTCTCCTTTAAAGGAATGATATACCACAAGGTAGGTAACTTCTTTCCTTCTGCAGTAATAAGTGAATAAAGGGATTTCTAATGTGAAGCCACTTCAAAAGAAATCTTAAAAAAATAAATAGCAGGAAAAGCTTAGCTTTCCTTGAGGAATTGATAGGTCTTTTCCTCATGGACAATGAGAACAATATAACTACCAGGTGTCCCTTTTCACTTCTGCTTCTGGATTCCCTGATTTAAAACCTGAGGCCCTCTGAGACCCAAAGATCAATACTCTGATTTCTTCTGGTCTAGACCTTGGGTCTCTTTATGTTTTCTAAAGCCATGAGTTTAATTTATTCAGTTTTCATATTAATTTATGTAGCCTTATAAATGGCTTCAGTCTTTGATGAACAGGGTGTACTATATTTTCTGTAAAATTCAAACTAAGTAAGCTGGTTGACATTAACACAAACAAAACATTAGAGAGCTATTGGGCTTTTTCTGGGTAGATACTCCTCAATAGGGATAGAGATCTTCAAACATTTTTGCTTATTATACTGATAGATTTTGAGACATCATATACCCTCTTGCATATTTTTGAAGTTGACTTTATATCTAAAATTTTTCATTATAAGTTTAAATTGTTACAAAGAATAGACATTCTGGGATATACAATATAGTGACATTGGAAAATAAAGCTGTTGGCTGGGTGCAGTAGCTCACGCCCTTTGGGAGGCTGAGGCAGGTGGATCGCTTGAGCTTAGGAGTTTGAGATCAGCCTCTCATGGGCAACATGGTGAAACCCTGTCTCTATTTCTAAAATATTTTTTTAAATAAATTTTTTTAAAAAGAGAAAATAAAGCTCTTGCCATTCTTTTAAACGTATTTAACTAATTTGCTGCTTTCTATCTGTTTAAAAAATACATGAACAAATTTCTAAGTCTAAAATTTTATGTTTTTCCTTTGTAATTGAATTTCCTTTCTATACCCTGCAGGATTTTATATTGATTTAATATATTTTCTGGAAAATTTTTTTATTGATAACCCCATCATACTACTTAACAATAAAATATATGTATGTACATACATACACACACACAAATTGAAAGTAATTTGTAAACATTTATTTTAATCATATGACTTTGTTATATTTCCAATTGAGTTTACATTACAATTATTAATCAGTGTGCCCTAAATTTACTGGAAATTTTTATAAATAATTATTATACGTAGGGAAAATTTTAGTGGAAATGCATCTCTTAATGTATTTTAACCTAATGCTTTTTCTTCAGTCAGCTCATTTTTCTGTTGTACTCAAACGAGACAGGATTCAGCATCAACTCTATTCCTATTTTCTGCTTTTATAGATTTAAATGCTGAGAAATCTTGTTCACATAGTTAAGTAAATGGCAATGGAAGGAGTTTTGATAGGGTACTATCTTCCAATTATTTGAACTTTATGCAAGTAAATATGTCAAAAATTACATGGTGATTTACCATAAAAAATTCTTTTTAATGATCAGCTGACAAAGACCACCCAATTTATGAAAGATCTGTTACCCAATCGTTGAGTCATTTGCTTCATAGAATCAGAGTATACATAGGAAAACAGCCTTTTCAGCTGTGTATGAGCCATTCAAAGTCCAGCGCCTAGCTAATTAGTGGTAAAGCTAAGTCAGAAACCCAGATTATTTACAGGATTTTTGAGAATCCAGCTAGTTAGTTGAATTACAGCTATTTTAGAACTAATATCTATTCGAGGTCTTCTAGCAAAAAGAGTAAAAACTATTTAACTTGTATAATTTATTTCATAGTCTAGTAACCAAGAGTCTTCATGATATGCTGTCTCTGGAACATACAGCAAGCCAGACTTCACTGCGGGCAAGTGAAGCACGCTTCAGCAAACGGCATGCACTGTTTTATCAATCCCAGCCTACGACAGCAATTTTAAACGTTATGTTATCCATATATTTGTGAAGATGCTTTAAAAAGTAATGGGGAACCAATACGAAGCCAACAATGAATTGGGAGAGCATCAGTGCCCTTCTCCCCACACTGTCCTTCTGAGATCCACAGAATGTAGTCCAAAAACAACTTGCCTAGAAATTAGCTGGGCCTTAGTGTATTAAATTATGTGTATTATATTATCTTAGCAATCAACGGCTAGAAATTAGCTGGCTTTGGTGTATTAAATTTTGTGTATTATATCATTTCAGTAATCAACAGCTAGAAATTAGCTGGCCTTGAATGGTGTAATAATACATCATTTCAACAGTCAACATTACATTTCATGAGCATTATAAAATAAAAAACAGGCCTGGCACAGTGGTTCACACCTGCAGTCTCGGCATTTTGGGAGACCAAGGAGAAGAGGATTGCTTGAGGCCATGAGTTTGAGACCAGCCTGGGCAACATAGCAAGACTCCATCTCTACGGATAATTTTAAAACATTAGCCAAGCACAGTGGTGCATGCCAGTAGTCCTAGATACTCCAAAGGCTGGAGCAGGAAGATTGCTTGAGCCCAGGAGTTGGAGGCTGCAGTGAGCTATGATGGTGCCAGTGTACTCTAGCCTGGGCAGCAGAGTGAGACCCTGTCCCTAAGGCAGGGGGTGCGGGGGGGAAGGCATTTGTTTTGGAAAACTTACAGGATTCAGACCATTTTATAAAGTCAGTGAAATGTATATGAAGTGTATAAATTCTAAACAACACATCCTTGAAGAAATGATTGGTGTCCCACTGTCTGAGGACCAGTTTCTGAAATCAGAAATGATCAAGATAGGGGATACTGAATAAACCATACAGATTATAATAATACTTAAATTACATTTGCCCCAAGTGGGCTGAACCTAAACAATTTTATTCTAAATTTTTATTGTTTAGAAAATGCTTTGAGGAGTTTTCCAAAATGAAAGTCTTGGGTAAAACAAAACCAAAAAAAGCATATCTGATATGTAGCACTTACTGTCTTCTTTTGCCATCAGCAGAGGAGGGCTAAAGATTAGTAATACTTTCAAATCAAAATTCTGGCCTTGAAGGACACATACCTAACTGGAGCACTGTTTTATGATTATGTTTCTTTCAAATACTATAAAGTGATACCTATTCTTACAGCCTAGAAGAAGTCCAAAGTGCCCTTTACAACAAAGAGATGGAATGCCTTAGAATGACTGACGAAGTTGAACGAACCAGAACTTTGGAGTCTAAAGCATTCCAGGAAAAAGAACAACTGAGATCGAAGCTGGAAGAAATGTATGAAGAAAGGGAGAGAACATCCCAGGTGTGCTAGTGTGTTGGTTTTTTTATGATACTTAGAACACTCAAATGAATAGAACTAGTTGGCGTAAAACTCACTTCTGTGATTGGGTGTCCTTAGTTCAGAGTTGCTTTATTGTATGAAGAGTTGTGAGGCCATGAAAGCTGGGATTCTGGACTCTCTGACTTCCTGTGCTCCTGGAAGGCAAGAAATAATGTAACTTTAAAAGAAAAATTAAGACCTACTTCTAATTTTTCCCTCCTTGGATTTGATTACCTGCAGGAGATGGAAATGTTAAGGAAGCAGGTGGAGTGTCTTGCTGAGGAAAATGGAAAGTTGGTAGGTCACCAAAACCTGCATCAGAAGATTCAGTACGTAGTGCGACTAAAGAAGGAAAATGTCAGGCTTGCTGAGGTAAACCTAAAAATTATTCTGAATAAATTATGTCTGGTTTAAAAATGATTATTTTATTAAAACCAAATTAAAACTTAATTATTGAATCAGTTAACTTCTTACTTCAGGGAGCTTCCTGAATTCACAAAAAAAAAAAAAAAAAAGTGTTCATCGTTTGCTATTCTGAGCCTAATTCAATCAGTTACATTTTCATAGACAGCAGATTCTTGTTAAATGTTTAGTTTGCACATGGAAAATTCCAGTCTTAATTTGAAATATACACTTAATGAATGCCGAAAAAACAAAAACAAAAAAACACACTTCCTCTAATAATTAGAGCCTTATTTTTTTTCTTTTTGTTTTTTTAAAATTACTTAGGAGACAGAAAAGTTGCGTGCTGAAAATGTATTTTTAAAAGAAAAGAAAAGAAGTGAATCATGAGGATTCCGGTCAACTACCTAGGCATCACCTTGTTTGAAGATGTTTCTTCTCTTTTACAAGTAAGACCTACTCTTGGCCACTTAGGAGAGCTGTATTAACGGACCTTAATTATTAAATGTGTATAAGGTGGTGGTGGCTGAACCTCAAGTTTCTGATGAACATTCTGCATCCATATACACCATGCATCAGTCAGCAGTCTGCTAATAAGTGGCCCACTTCAAGGCTTTGAATCAACTGTAAGAGAAAACCTTTTGTCTTTGTAAAAATAAAAACCTGTAGCTAAGGTTTACAGTGGACGTTAGCCAGATCGTTTTCTTCTTAGATTATGCCATAATCTCCTTTGATTCTTATGGAAGTTCTAACAATATATGGCAGTTCCAACACCTGCAGTGAGTTTAATGACTGACTTAGTAGCAGGTACAAGAAGCAAACTTGTTAATATAGATTATTTTTGTATTCTTACTTTAGGTATTTTCTTGAGCATTTTCCATGACTGTAAATAAAGCCATTTTTTAAGGTAATAATTAAAGTGACTTACATTGTTCATTCTGTTGTTCATTGAACACATACTTAATGAACACCTACAATATGCCAGGCACTAATCATCAGTGAACAAAGCAAATAAAATCTTGCCCTCAAGAAACTTCTATGTATCGGGCCTTCTTTCTTTTTTATTGAGACAAGTATTCCATTTTATGGATATGCTACACTATCCATTCACCAGTTGATGGATACTTGAATTGTTTCCAGTTTAGGACTATTGTAAATAATGGAGCTATAAATGTTCATGTATAAGTCATGGTGTGGACATATGTTTCACATCTCTTGAGCACATGCCTAGGCATAGAATTATTGGGTTATCTGAAAAGCATGTCTTTACTTTTTAAGACATTGCCTGTTTTACAGATTTACCATTTAGGTATACCATTTTACATTTCTACCAACAGTGTATTCCAGTTTCTCCACATTTTCACCAACACTTGTTATCGTCAGGTTTTTTTACTGCAGCCATCCTAGTGGTGTGTAGTTATATAACTTGCATTTTCCTAATTACTAATGCTATTGAACATTTTTCCATATTACGGAATATTACTTGGCAGTAAAAAAGGAACATGCTACAACATGATGAATCTCAAAAAAATGCTAAGAAACCAAACCCAAAAGACCACATATTGTATGTTTTTATTTATATGGCAGGTCCAGAAAAGGCAAAATTATAGAGATAGAAAGTAAATCATTGGCTGCTTGGAGCTAGGATGGGAGTGGGAATGACTGGGCACAGGGAACTTTTTGAGGTGGTGGAAATGTTTTAAAATTGCTTTGTGATGATGGCTGCACAACTCTATATGTACTAAAAAATGAACTATACAGCTGGGTGTGGTGACTCACACCTGTAATCCCAGCACTTTGGGAGGTCAAGGCAGGTGGATCACTTGAGGCCAGGAGTTCAAGACCAGCCTGGCCAACATGGCAAAACCCCATCTCTACTAAAAATATAAAAATTAGCTGTGTGTGATGGTGTGTGCCTGTAATCCCAGCCACTCATGAGGCTGAGGCACAAGAATCACTTGAACCCGGGAGGCAGAGGTTTCATTGAATCAAGATTACACCACTACACTCCAGCCTGGGCAACAGAGTGAGGCTCCATCTCAAACAAAAAACAAACAAACAAAAAAGGAACTACACATTCAATATGAGTGTATTTTAATAAAACTCTAGGAAAAAATTGTAATGCATAGTTGAACTCTCAAGGAATAATAAATAGTAAATCAGTATGGGCCAAAAATGAAAAAGGAACTTTAATGTAGTATTAAATATAAGGTAGCGAGCAGACACTGCAACTGCCTCGGAGGTAGAAGAAGGTGGAATATTGAAGCTGATAATGAAGAGGTTTGGCTCTGATCACCTGTATTAGCTCTAGGGCTGCTATAACAAATGACTACAAACTGGGTGGCTTAAAACAATAGAACTATATTTTCTGACAGTTCTGGAGGCCAGTAGTCCAAAATTAAGGTGTGAGTAGGGCCACATTCCCTCAGAGCCATAGGGGAGAGTCTGTTCCATGCCTTTCTCTTAGCTTCTGATTTTGTCAGGAATCTTTGGTATTCTTTCTTGTGCCTCTGTCTCTTCTGAGAAAGACACTAGTCATATTGGATTAGGGCCTACCCTAAGGATCTCATCTTAATTTGATTACATCTGCAGTGATCCTATTTCCAAATAAAGTCACATCACAGGTATCAGGGGTTAAGACTTCAACATATCTTTTTCAGGGACACAATTCAACCCAGAACATCACTCATTGCAAGGAAAGTGTCACACGCGTCAGTGTGAAGAGACCACCAAACAGGCTTTGTGTGAGAAACAAGACTGTTTATTTCACCTGGGTGCAGGCGGGTTGAGATTGAAAAGAGAGTCAGCAAAGGGTGGTGGGATTATCATTAGTTCTTATAGGTTTTGGTATAGGTGATGCAGTTAGGAGAAATGTTTTGCTGGCAGTGGGTGGATCTCACAAAGTACATTCTCAAGGGTGGGGAGAACTACAAAGAACCTTCTTAAACGTGGGGGAGATTACAAAGAACCTTCTAAAGGGTGGGGGAGATTACAAAGTACATCCATCAGTTAGGGCGGGGCAGAAACAAATCACAATGGTGGAATGTCATCAGTTAAGGCTATTTTAACTTTTGTGGATCTTCAGTTGCTTCAGGCCATCTGGATGTATATGTGCAGGTCACAGGAAATATGACGGCTTAGCTTGGGCTCACAGGACTGACATTCCTGTCTTCTTGTATTAATAAGAAAAGCAAAACAAAATAGTGGTGAAGTGTTGGAGTGGCGAAAAATTTTGGGGGTGGTATGGAGAGATGATGGGCAATGTTTCTCAGGGCTGCTTCAAGAGGGATTAGGGGTGGTGTGGGAAACTCCGGGGGAGAGATTCAACTGAAGAAAGATTTTGGGTTAAGGGGTGATATCGTGGGGTTGTTAGAAGGAGCATTTGTCGTATAGAATTGTTGGTGATGGCCTGGATGCAGTTTTGTATGAATTGAGAAACTAAACGAAAGACACAAGGTCCGAATAAGAGAAGAAGAAAAACAGATATTAAAGGACTAAGAAACGGGAGGACCCAGGACATCCAATTAGAGAGTGTCCAAGGGGGTTCAGTGTAATTGCTTGTTTGGTTGGTGAGTTTTTGGGCTCTATTTTTGGCAGAGTCCTTTTTTTAAGTTGGAGGCTGAGCGTGGTGAGGTGTGTTTTTAAAAGGCCATTAGTCCATTCTACCTTTCCTGAAGATTGAGGATGGTAAGGGATATGAAGGTTTCACTGAATACCAAGAGCCTGAGAAACTGCTTGGGTGATTTGACTAATAAAGGGTGGTCCGTTATCTACCTGTATAGAGGTAGGAAGGCCAAGCCGAGGAATTATGTCTGACAGAAGGGAAGAAATGACTGCAGTGGCCTTCTCAGACCCTGTGGGAAAGGTCTCTACCTATCCAGTGAAAGTGTCTACCCAGACCAAGAGGTATTTTAGTTGCCAGTCCTGGGTGGGGCAAATCCCCGAGCTTGATGTGTAGGGAAGGGAGGGGGCCTGAACAATCCCTGCGGAGTAGTAGAATAGCAGATGGAACACTGAGAAGTGATTTCCTTAAGGATAGATTTCCACGATGGAAAGGAAATGAGAGGTGCTAAGAGGTGGGCTAGCGGCTTGTAACCTACATGGAAGAGGTTATGAAATGACAATAGAATAGAATGGGCCTGTGAGGCTTGAAGGAAATATTTTTCTTGGTCCAAGAACCATTTGTCTGGTGTGGGAAGAGATTGATAGATAGGTGGAACTTTCAGTGGGAGAGTAGGTGGCAGTGACTGATGAGAAGGAGAAAAACTGGCCATGAGGGACAGAAGTTGAATGCTAGCTGCTTGTTTAGCATAAGCGTTGCCCTGAGTGATGGGATCTGATGCCTTTTGGTGAGCCTTGCAGTATATGACTCCAGCTTCCTTTGAAAGTAAAGTGGCCTTGAGAAGAGTTTTCATTAAGGAGGCATTAATGATGGAGGACCCTTGCGTAGTGAGGAAACCTCTTTCTGCCCATATAACAGCATGGTGGTGCAGGATATGGAAGGCATATTTACAGTCAGTATAAATACTGACACGTAGTCCTTTTGCAAGAGTGAGAGCCCGAGTTAAAGCAATGAGTTCAGCTTGCTGAAAGGTAGTGGAGGGGGCAGAGCGGTAGCCTCAATGATGGATGTGGAAGATACTATAGCATAGCCTGCCTTTGCTGGTGAGTGGCGATTAGACCTGATGGAACTGCCATCAATAAACCAAGTGTGATCAGGATGAAGAACAGGAAAGAAGGAAATATGGGGAAATGGAGTGAATGCCAGGTGGATCACAGAGATATAGTCGTGGGGGTCAGGTGTGGTATCCAGAAAAATGTGGGAGGTCCAGGCCAGGAAAAATGGTAATTGTGGGAGACTCAACAAAGAGTGAGTATAGCTGAAGGAGCCAGGGAGCAGAAAGTATATGCATCAGGTGGGAGGAAGAAAACAGATTTTGGAAGTTATGAGAACTGTAGAGAGTGAGTTGAGCATAGTTTGTGATTTTTAGGGCCTCTAAAAGTATTAGGTCGGTAGCAGCCACCGCACAGAGACATCATGGCCAGCCTAAAACAGTAAGGTCAAGTTGTTTGGACAAAAAGGGTACAGGGCGTGGTCCTGGTCCTCGTGTAAGAATTCCAACTGCACAGCCCTGCACTTTGGCTGTGTGTAATGAAAAGGGTTGGGATGAGTCAGGGAGAACTAGTGTGGGAGCAGTCTCTAAAGCTGTCTTCAAGGAAAGGAAAGAGGAATGGGGAAAGGATTTAGGATCTATGGGGTCAGCTAGGTTTCCTTTTGTGAGTTTATATAATGGTTTTGTTAGGATGGCAAAACCAGGTATCTAAAGGTGAAAGTATCCAACCATGGCCAGGAAAGAGAGGTGTTGTTGTTTTGTAGAGGGGGTTGGGGTTTGAGAGATCAGTCGGATATGATTGGCAGGGAGAGCATGTATGTTTTTATGAAGAATTATGTTGAGGTAGGTAATGGATGGAGAAGAAATTAGAGCTTTGGAGGGAGATACCTGATATCCCTTGGAGAATAAATGTTGAAGGAGCAGGAGGGTGTCTTGTTGAGAAGGAGGGGCTACAAAGTAGAAGGTCATCAATATATCGAATAAGGTGGGAAACGGAGGGGTGGAAAGAAAGTAAATCACGAGAAAGAGCTTGGCGGAAGTAATGAGGGCTGTCCCTGAAGCCTTGCGGCAGTACAGCCCAGATAAGCTGCTGGGACTGATGGGTGTCAGGGTCAGTCCAGGCAAAAGCAAAGAGAGGCTGGGACGAGGTGTGTAGAGGAATAGTGAAAAAAGCATCTTTAAGATCAAGAATGGAATAGTGGGTTGTGGAGGAAGGTATTGAGGACAAAAGAGTGTACGGGTTGGGCACCACAGAGTGGATACGCAAAACAATTTGGTTGATAAGGCACAGATCCTGAACTAACCTGTAAGACTTGTCCTCTTTTTGAACAGGTAAAATGGGCGAATTGTAAGGAGAGATTATAGGTTTTAGAGGCCCATGCTGTGTAGCAGGCAAGTGATAACAAGCTTTAATCCCCTTAAAGCCTGTTGTGGGATAGGATAGTGGCATTGAGCAGGGTAAGGATGATTATATTTTAATGGGATAGTAATGGGCATGTGATCGGTTGCCAGAGAGGGAGTGGAGGTGTCCCATACTTGTGGGTTAAGGTGGGGGGATACGAGAGGAAGACGCAAAGGAGGCTTTGGGTTGGGAAGAAGGGTGGCAATGAGATGTGGCTGTAGTCCAGGAATAATCAGGGAAGCAGATAATTTGGTTAAGATGTTTCGGCCTAATAAGAGAACTGGGCAGGTGAGGATAACTAAAAAGGAGTGCATTAAAGAATGTTGTCCAAGTTGGCACCAGAGTTGGGGAGTTTTAAGAGGTTTAGAAGCCTGGCCGTCAATACCCACAACAGTTATGGAGGCAAGGGAAACAGGCCCTTGAAAAGAAGGTAATGTGGAGTTGGTAGCCTCTATATTGATTAAGAAGGGGATGCACTTACCCTCTGCTGTAAGGGTTACCTGAAGCTCAGTGTCTGTGACGGTCCAGGGGTCCTCTAAGGCGATTGGGCAGCATCAGTCTTCAGCTGCTAAGCTGAGAAGATCTGAGGAGTCAGAGAGCCTTGGGCCAGAGTTCCAGGGGCTCTGGGACTGTCCAACTGCCGGGCAAGTTGGACAGTCCGACTTCCAGTGGGGTCCCGCACAGTTGGGACATGGCTTAGGAGGAATCCCGGGCTGTGGGCATTTCTTGGCCCAGTGGCCAGATTTCCAGCACTTGAAGCAAGCTCCTGAAGGAATGCCTGGCCACTGCTGTTCAGATGTTTTGAAGTTCTTGTGTGCTGGAGATGTGGCTGGGATTTCTCTCACAGTGCAGGCAAGTAATTGCAACTCAGCAATACATTGCTACTTGGCTGCCTCTATCTACTCTATTATTGTACATCTTGAAGGCGAGGTTAATTAGGTCCTGTTGTGGGGTTTGAGGGCCAGAATCTAATTTTTGAAGCTGGGGGCTGGAGTGCAGTGGTGCACACCAGTAATCCCAGCACTTTGGGAGGCCAAGGTAGGTGGATCACTTGAACTCAGGGATTCAAGACCAGCCTGGGCAACATGTCAAAATCCTGTCTATACAAAAAAATACAAAAATTAGCCAGGCATGATGCACCCATAGTCCCTGCTACTCAGGAGGCTGAAGTGGGAGAATCGCTTGAGCCCAGCAGGTTAAGGCTGCAGTGAGCTATGATCCACCACTGTACTCCAGCCTGGCAGAGCAAGACCCTGTCAAAAAAAAGAAAAAATTATCTGGGTTTGATGGTACGTGCCTGTAGTCTTAGTTACTCAGGAGGCTGAGTGGAGAGGATGACTTAAGCCTGGCAGCTCAAGGCTGAAGTGAGCCATGATTACACCATCGCACCCTAGCCTCGGTGACAAGAGACTCTGTCTCCCTCTAAAAACAAACAGAATTCAGTCTAGCTCTAGACCTAAGCAGAATCTTCATCTTAGCAAGATCCCTAGGTGATGTGTGTACACAGGAGTTTCTAAGAGGCAGAAATCACTTCTCAGCAGTGTCTGAGGATGACATCACTTCAGCCCATCATCACCAGGGCTGGGGAACTGGAGATTAACAACGATATAGTCCCTGCCCTCAAGGAGCTTGCAGGCTAGCAGAGAGACAGACAACCAGAAGAACAACCATAGGACTGATATGAAGGTAGGGGAGTGGCAGAGATGGCTTTACAGAGGAGGTGGCTCTGAGATGCTTAACCTTTAGTGCTAGTAGAGGCATCATTTGTTCTAAGAAAATTTGCTTTACATTCTTTAATGCATGCAGAGTTGATCAATGCAACACCTCTTGATTTCCTCATAAGAGCTTTCAGAGGGTATCATCTTTGAGCAACTCTTTACTCAATGGAGTGGTGCAGTGAGACCTCTGAGCCTCAATTTCCTCATCTGCAAAATGGGACAGTTTGTACTATATCGGCGATACTGAAATTACCCGTGCTTTTTTTTTTTTTTTTTTTTTTTTAAGACAGTCTTACTCTGTCACCCAGGCTGGAAGGCAGTGATGCAATTTCGGCTCACGACAACCTCCACCTCCCGGGTTCAAGCAATTATCTGCCTCAGCTTCCCAAGTAGCTGGGATTATAGGTGCCTGCCACCATGCCCAGCTACTTTTTTTTTTTGTACTTTTTTTTTTTTTTTTGAGACCGAGTCTCACTCTGTGCCCAGGCTGGAGTGCAGTGGCCGGATCTCAGCTCACTGCAAGCTCCGCCTCCCGGGTTCACGCCATTCTCCTGCCTCAGCCTCCCGAGTAGCTGGGACTAGAGGCGCCCGCCACCTCACCCAGCTAGTTTTTTGTATTTTTTAGTAGAGACGGGGTTTCACCGTGTTAGCCAGGATGGTCTCGATCTCCTGACCTCGTGATCCGCCCGTCTCGGCCTCCCAAAGTGCTGGGATTACAGGCTTGAGCCACCGCGCCCGGCCTTTTTGTACTTTTAGTAGAGATGGAGTTTCACCATCTTGACCAGGCTGGTCTTCAACTCCTGACCTCATAATCACCCACCTCGGCCTCCCAAAGTGCTGGGATTACAGGCGTGAGCCACCGCGCTCGGCCTTATCCCTGCTTTTATTTGAGCCACAAAACCACCCTGTGAGAGAAGCAGCACAGTGTGGAAGGACTTCCATAAAAAGTTGCTAAACAGAAGATACAAAAAGAATGCTGCTCATCAGTATGTTCAACTGTGAAATCATTTTTGTTTAAAAAATGCATATACATTCTATAATTTTTAAAAACATTTTAACTATATATAACTAAATAGACATAGAAAGATGCTCTATTAACGTTGATTTTCCTGGAGAGTGGCAATAGCACTTTATACATTTCAACAACACTTTATTTTCAAGGAAATGTAGTTTTTAAATGGGAACATTTCATTTTTATTTTTGAGACGGAGTTCACTCTTGTTGCCCAGGCTGGAATGCAATGGCACGATCTGGGCTCACCACAACTACCACCTCCTGGGTTCAAGCGCTTCTCCTGCCTCAGCCTCCCGAGTAGTTGGGATCACAGGCATGCGCCACCACGCCTGGCTAATTTCGTATTTTTAGTAGAGACGGGGTTTCTCCATGTTGGTCAGGCTGGTCTCGAACTCCCAACCTCAGGTGATCCGCCTGCCTAGGCCTCCCAAAGCGCTGAAATTACAGGCGTGAGCCACCACGCCCAGCCGTAAACATTTTAAACATATGTAAGTGCAATAGGAGATTAGAAGTCATGTTGATTCTGCGTGGCTTGATTATGGATTACGATCTTCCTCTCATCGCGGATCCGCATTTTTTGGTTTTCTGTGATGCGCTTGTCCCCATATGGGGCTCTGGCATCTTTCTGGTCTAAAGGTACCCAGCGCCCTCTGCCGAAGAATCTCTCGGTAAGGCGTTCTCAGGCTGGAGGGTGGAGCGGAGGAGGCCTGGTAGAAGTGTATGGACTCGGTGGACCGAGGCGGGGCCCGTTCGGCATCTTTAATAAGTTTCACCGGGACCCGGTGGCCCCGGTGGCCGGGATGGAGACGGCTAAGCCGCGAGATGTTTACCTTCTACCACAGCGTCCACAGTACCCGGCTCGGCCTTAGGCCTCGGGTCCCGACAAACCTACTCCACATTAGGTCTGAGGCCGCCATAGCCCTGAGGCTCTGCCTCGCCCCCTGGCCTGCCCCCTCCCAGGCGCCCGGGAGCGATTCCCAAAGTGCCTGCGGGAGCGCCGCGTCACTGGAGCGCCGCGTCACGTGAGGCTGCCGTCCAATCGCGGCGCGCGCTCGGCCCTGCGAGGGGCGGGCGCCAGGCACAGTGGCAGCGGGCAACATGGCCGAGAGGCCGCGGCCTCCGGGCGGCGCCGTGTCTGCGACCGCCTACCCCGACACCCCTGCGGAATTCCCTCCGCACCTCCTGGCGGGTGCGATGCGGCGCCGCTTTTGGGGCGTATTCAACTGCCTGTGCGCCGGCGCGTTCGGGGCCCTGGCCGCCGCCTCCGCCAAGCTGGCCTTCGGCAGCGAGGTCGAGCCCGGGGCGCTGCTGCTGCTGCTGCTGCTGCGGGCGGGCGGGCGGGCTGGGCGGCGCTGGGCGGAGGAGGGGCGCTGCGGGGCCCGCGGGGCTCCTGGGGTGGGGCAGGGGTGGGCACAGGGCGCCGCCGCACCCTCGCGGGTCTGTCCGGCTGGGGCCCCTGGCCACGCACGGCGCTGCTCAGCTGGGGTGGGAGAGTGTATTTCGCCGCTAATCACGCCAAACCCTCGTCCAGTGTAGGCGGTAAGAGACGTCGGGGACTGAGGCCTCCTCCCTTACCAGGGACCTAAAACCTTTTCTCCGGTTGGGCTAGTTCGCTCTCAGGGAAGACCTACACCTCCTACATCCACCCTCTACCTCTCATTTTAAGTCCCTTGTGCCTGAACATTTCTCTCCACGTGACTCTTAAGGTGAGAAGCCTGTTGCCCATCCCTTTACTCCGTAATTAACGAGTGTTGTGACCAGATGACCTGTCTGCCCCACTACCAGGAAAATTGGGAGTTTGGGATACTGTAGGCATAAGCAGATACTGACAGAGACGTTCTGAATGTTTTCCTGACGCTGAGAACTCCCAAATTTGCCTCCTGGCGTCTGCAAAGGTGTATCTCTGCCTCTCCCGTCCCCTGTCGTAGACCAGCCTCTGCTTGCTAGAGGGGTTTCGTTGCATCTGCAGCCCAGGGTTAGCCTCTGACCTGGACAGTGGTCACTGATTGTTTAGGGTTAAGCTTATTTAGGGCTAATCCAGTAGGAGCTGCCATGCTTGAGGTTAGTATCCCATTGGGTGTAGTTCATAGGGTAAGTGGTCGAAAGTAAAATGAATAACTTTGTATGGGCCGTGAAGTTTGTTGTCATGAACCAGACCTTCATAACCCTTTAGGTAAGCAGGTTGCCACTGGCCCATATGCTGCTTTGTGTAAGACAAGGTTGTCCAACTCGCGACCCAACACAAATTTGTAAACTGAAAACATGAATTTTTTTGCGATTTTATTTTTACTGTTTTTAGCTCATCAGCTATCATTAGTGCTAGTGTATTATATGTGTGACCCAAGACAATTCTTCCAGTGTGGCCCAGGGAAGCCAAAAGACTGGACACTCTGGTGTAAGTTATAAGAAAGCACCTTTTTCTCAAGACACTGTGTGTTCAGCTGCTAAGAAATCACTACAAGTAATAAGTATGATACTTAGATTCCGCCCCCGCCCCCCGCACCCTCCCCTCCCCGTCTTGTCTCCAGGCAGGTTTCTAACTCACCACCAAGCAAGGGGGGCTGCATATCCTTTGTGTAGGAGGCTTCTAAAGATCCTCTCTTTTCTTGAGACTTTCTCCTTTAAAAAAGAAAGGAAATATCTACAAGTTCTCCAAGGAATGTCTGGGATCACTAAATAGTCTGAGGTGTTTCCCCCAGGCAGGGCTGTGTCCTAGTTAAGAGCATGGAGGTACACTGCCTGGTTGTGAAGCCTGGTGGCTCTCATCACTGTAGCACTTTAAGAAAGTTACTTAATACCCCTGGGTCTTTATCTGTAAAATGAGGTTAAGGAATAAATGAGAATGCTTAAACTCTTAGTACAGGGCCTAACACAGAATAAAAGCTCAAGAATGCGCAGAGGGGGTCAGCCTTGCTGGGCTGTAACTTGTATAGGATTTGGGAGTGGGAATACAGAGCAGACATCGCTAATTCGTGCTTTCCCTGATCTCAAGAAGTAAGAACTCCATCCCTGACTTAACTCATACTACCTACGGAGTAAGAACTACTTGGCCCTCTGGGACTGATCTTCAGGCACTGGTCATTGTAAGACCAATAAGGGGCTGGTGTTCAGTAGAAAATACTGACTTTGGATTGGCATTTTGCTTCTTCCCAAGATCGTATGGCCAGCAAGGTGGCCAAATGAGTGTCTTCTCTGAATTTGCTTTACTTGTAAGATGGGTCTGCTGCCCACTGAGGGTTAAATGAAGCCCTGTGCAGAAAAGCTCTGAGGCCCTCTGAGCTGTAGTGGGAGCTCAGTAGGAGCCTGGGTGCCAGCAGCCACAGCGCTGGGTGTGCTGTGAGGGGGTCTGCAGGTTGCTGCGCAGGGTGGATGTGGCTGCAGTGACACTTTCTCCTGCAGGTGAGCATGGGTTTATGCGTCTTAGGCATTATTGTGATGGCGAGCACCAATTCTCTGATGTGGACCTTCTTTAGCCGGGGCCTCAGTTTCTCCATGTCTTCAGCCATTGCATCTGTCACAGTGACTTTTTCAAATATCCTCAGCTCGGTGAGTAGCCTGAGGGTGTGGTGCTCTTATGCTAAATCTGGGTTCTGGGTGAGTTGTCTTTGGGTAACCCCTCCTTTCCCAGACAGGAGAAAGAACAGGAACTGAAGCAGAGGTTGGGCTGTGGCTTGACCCCTGGATGAGTGCTCTATTCATGAAGCAAATATAATTCTAATCATGGAGGAATTCTCAAGTTAGATATGAGTGAAGCCTGACAGTAAAAAGCCTACTTGCTTGCTGTGCCTCCAGGGTGGAGCCCTCATTCTGAAGTCACTGTGCATCCTAGCTGTTTCCTAGGGTTCTGTGCACTCAAGGCTCCATGAGATTTAGAGCATTGCGATTCCCAGAGACTTTTCTTCCCTATGTAATCTGAGGTTGACAAGATGGAGCTGAGCCTAGTCAATCTTGAATTGAGAGAAAAAAATACCAGGTACCAGCTGTGTCTACCTGCTGTCCTCTACTGGGTCTTTCTTGTGTACTTTGCTGAGGTCCAGTGCAGTGAGGGAGGTAGCCTCTCCATTCGTGCAGGTGAGATTGAATAGGGTGACTTGATAAAAGTGACAGCTAGGTTTCAAGCCCAAGGCTTCTGGCTCCAGACCTTTCCTCCTGGCACCCTTAGAAGAAAGTCAGTCCCAGGAGAGTGAGGTTGTGCCCACCCGCTGAAGTTGAGTCCCTCACAGTTGTCTTTGTCCCACAGGCCTTTCTGGGCTATGTGCTGTATGGAGAGTGCCAGGAGGTCTTGTGGTGGGGAGGAGTGTTCCTCATTCTCTGCGGACTCACCCTGATCCACAGGAAACTTCCACCCACCTGGAAGCCCCTTCCACACAAGCAGCAGTAGCACCACTTGGCTGAACGGACCAGCTGGAAAGATCACGATGGTGGCCCAGCCTTGGGATGGCTTGTGGGATTATGTCCTACGGCGACCCAGTTGTGCAGCCTTCTGACCATCAGCCAAGGGAAGCAGGCCTCTGACGGAGCAGGCTTGAGGGTGGACAACTCTGGCTCCTTAAGGAGAGGTGCAGCCGCAGCAATGTTCTACTGGAAGCGTTTTGATCATCTGTACAGTGCTTTGGATTCTTGCTCCCAGGCCCACCCCAGCGAGCCTTCACAGATGCTGGAGATCCTGGGGTTGGTCTGCTATGTGTATGGTACTTGAAACCACGCTGTAATTATCCTGTTGCCAAACAAAAGCCAGTCATGTAACTAGAAGCAGTGACTGGTGGGGCCTTCTGACAATTCCATGCTGATGTATCAGGCCATTTGTGTCATGCTTATGTATTATGGCAAGAAGAGGAAAACTGGGTGAATAAATACTTTTTTTTTGTAAGTTAAAACTAGCAGGTACGGTATCTTAATTCTTTCTTTCCCTTTGGAGTAAGAGGGAGCCAGAGTGAGCTGAAATCCCAGTGTAGAGGAGGCAGGAGAGTGAGGCAGGTACAGAAGCCTTGTGGCCTCGGTTGCTCTGACACCTGCTAGAGCTTGATCTTGTGGTTACTTCCTGAGGTCACACAGCCTAAGGCTCTTTGAACTGCACAGGGTCTGCTCATTCTCCTGGTGCTCTCAAGGAGAAAAGTTTGACCTCCCTTTGGAGACCTTGTTTTACTTACTAGGGAAAGAAAGTGGTTCAGAGGTTCCTCCCTTCCCTGCCACTCTGTTCTTCCAGCGTTTACCTTTAGGGCTCTTCTGTCATTTTCCTTTCTTTCTCAGATCCCCTTTTTTTTTTTTTTTGGAGACAGAGTCTCTCTCTGTCACCCAGGCTGGAGGGCAGTGGTGCAATCTCGGCTCACTGCAAGCTCCGCCTCCCGGGTTTGTGCCATTCTCCTGCCTCAGCCTCCTGAGTAGCTGGGACTACAGGCACCCACCACTACACCCAGCTAATTTTTTGTATTTTTAGTAGAGACGGGATTTCACCATGTTAGCCAGGCTGGTCTTGATCTCCTGACCTCGTGATCTGCCTGCCTCGACCTCCCAAAGTGCTGGGATTACAGGCGTGAGCCACTGCACCCAGCCTCCTTGTTCTTTTTGTATCTTAGACCGTGTGAATGTAATTCTTAGTTCCAAGTGGGCTGTGTGCTGCCTGCACACTTTCCCAGCACAGAGCTTCAAGCCTGGCACTTACCTGCTTCACTTCTCCCCTGGGGTGTCTGAGGGCCCTCTCAGCTCTCCTGAGTCTGATCTCTGGCCCCAAGTCTTCATACATTTCCTGCAGTTGAGAGGGACCTGATGGCCAGGAGGCTAGGAGAGCGAAGGGTCTTGTCCAGACCCTTCTTGCTGGTGTAGCGCCTTCATTGCTGTCTTCCTTTACTGTGGTCAGCACAATTGACAGAATGAGCTTACTAAAACCATTCCATAGCCCCTTGTGATGTGGATCTGGTCCTAGCCCACCACTCCAACAAGAGTTCTCTTCCTCGATGACTTCTTAGTACCCGTCTCCCTCACGCTATCCCCACCATGCTGAATCCCCCCAGACATCTACATGTCAGCCATTCTCAAATCCACCGTGTCCAGTCTTGCCTGCATGTTTTGTACTTGCTCTTTCCCTTGCCTTGGGTTCCTTTCACCTTCACCTCTTGCTGGCAAACTCCTACCCTTCAAAACCCTTGAGCTCCCATGGGGGCTAGGGCAAAGTTGTAATTCACAGAATGTTAATCATTTATCTCCACTTTGACACATTCCCTCCCAGGCATCCCGTGATGGAGCTACTCTTGTTCCCGTATTAGAGGTGAGGAAACTAACGCTTGGGAAAGTGGAATAATTTGCCTGACATCACACAGTTGAGGAGTGCCAGAACCACAATGTCAGCCCAATCTGACAGGGCTCAGCTCATTCCCTACATCTGTCCTGCTTCCCGCACCAACACCTTAAAGCCCAGAAAGGCCCTGCAGTAAGGGACCTGTTCCATACTGTGACTCAACATGCCCAAACCTCAGAACCCTTTGGTCACCAGCCACCTACCTTTTCTTAGGGGCCCTAGTGTTGATATCCCTGATCTAGTCTGACCCCATCTTTCTACCAGTGAAGAAGCTGAAGGATATTCAAGGCTCTCCAGGGTGTGTTCACCATGTGGGTCAGACACGCAAGCCAAGGCCAGACCTGAAGACTGCTGACAGCTGGTGGTCGGCCTCGCTGGGCAGTTAGTGAAAAGGGCAGAAAGAAGTCCATCTTGGAGCAAGCATTGTCCTGAGAGGACCTGGCCTGCCATCCAGACACTTGCTGAATGCATAGAGATGGTTGGTGTTGATGTGGAACCCTATCACTCAATTCAACAAATATGCCTGTATTTGTACAAGATGTACAAGATGTATTTGTAGATGTACATTTGTACAAGATGTAAGATGTTTTTCTAAAAGGAAGATCAGTCATTCTTCAAAAAGCAGATACACCTCTCTAGTCATCTAAAAAGTTGAGGAAATTTTCACTATATTTATTTTCCTCATTTTAGAGGTTTATTCTCTTGATAAGAATAAACTATATCAATACTATATCATTATTTGTCTTTTTGGTGTGCATCTTGGATGATGGATTGAACTTTGCTTGGAGCTGGCAATTTGACATCCAGGTTCAAAGGCCTCATAGGACATTCCTTTTCTTTAATTTTATTTTTTAACGTACTCTTCTTAAAAGTGTGCAATTCAGTAGTATTTTAGTAGAATCACAAGGTTTTCGACCATTACCGCTAGCTAATTCCAGAACCTCTTTATCACTCCAAAAGAAATTCTCATACCCATTTTCTATTCCACCCTCCCCCAGGCCCGTGGGAATCAAGGATCCACTTTCAGTCTATAGATTTGCCTGTTCTGCACAGTTCATATAAATGGATTATACAACATCAATATATGGCCTTTTGGGTCTTTTTTCACTTAGCATAGTGTTTTCAAGGCTCATTCATGTTGTAGCATGAATCAGTTATTCATTCCTTTTTATGACAATAATACTCCATTGTGTGTATCTACCACATTATCCATTCATCATTTGATAGACATTTGGATTGTTTCCCTTTTCTGGCTATTAGAATAATGCTGCTTTGAACAATTGTGTACATGTTTTTGTGTGAACATGTTTTTAATTCTACTGGGTATGTACCTAGGAATGGAATTGCTGACATAACTATGACATATGATAACTATATTTAATTTTTTTAGGAACTTCCAGACTGTTTCCAGGGCAGTTGCACCGTTTTACATTGTAACCATCAGAGTATGAGTGTTCCAGTTTCTTCACATCCTTGCCAACACTGTTATTGTCCTGCCAGTCTAGTGGTATCTCGTGGTTTTGATTTCCATTTCAAAATGACTAACGGTGTCAAGCATCTTTTCTGTGCTTGTTGGTCATTTGTATATTCTTAAATGGAATTTCTTTGGAGAAATTCTATTTAAAGCATTTACCCATTTTAAAACTAGATTATATTTTTGTTAATGAGTTATAAAGGTTCTTTTGGTATTCTGGATAGAAGTTACTTTTCAGGTATATGATTTGCAAATATTTTCTCCCATTCTATGGGTTGTCTTTATTTTCTCAGTAATGTCTCTTGAAGAGCACAATTTTTTTATTTTGATGAAATTCAATTTGTCTATTTTTCCTTTATGTTTGGTTTTTCATTTGATGCATATCAAAAAATCCATTACCAGATCAGAATGTGACAGGGGCCAGATAATGCAGGGTCTGTTGCAGACCATTGAAAGGACTTTGACATTTACTCTGAGGATGCAGAAGAGAGCTAATCTGACTGATACTCTGAAGGTATCACTCTTGTACTGAGAACACACTGTGGAAGGCTAGAGCAGAAGCAGGAAGACCTTTTAAGGGACCACTGCAGCCATCCAAATGAGAGGAGAGGGAGGCTCTGGTAGTAGTGAAAGTGACAAGAAGTAATGGACTAAATAATGCATTTTAAAGGCAGAGCCAACAGGATTTGCTGATGCCTTGGATGTGGGTGTGAGAGAAAGAGAGGTCAATAATGAATCCATAGTTTTGGCCTGAGCAGCTTGAAGAATGAAGATGTCAATAGTGGAGTGAAGAAGACTGGAAGAGGAGCCTGATTGAGCAGGAATATCAAGAGCTCAGTTTTGAACCTGTTAATTATGATCCCTGTAATAATATATCCAGGTGAAAGTGTTGAGTAGGCAGTAACCAGTGGGACATAGGGCTCAGAAGCTCAAGGAGATGTCTGGGAGTCATCAGCATAGTGATGGTATTTGAAGCCATGAGACTAGATGACATCTTCTAGAGAGAAGATGTCCAAGGACTGAACTGGGCACTCCAATGTTTAGAAGTCTGGGAGATGTGAAAGAACCAGCAAGGTAGGTAAGAGGAAATAGCCAGTGAGGTCATTTGCAAGAGTGGTGTCCTGGAATCATCTCCAGAAAAAGGCAGTGATCACCCAGGCTAAAGCTGCTGAAGAGTCAAGTAAATTGAAGATTGAGAAATGGCTTTGGATTAGCAAAGAGATAACATTGATAAGAGCAACTTTGAGGAGTGACAGGGCAAGAGCCTTACTGGATTAGATTTAAGAAGGAATAGTGATCATCTCTATGCAGTAAAAGCATTTGACAAAGTGTAACTTCCTTTCATGAGAAAAATGATCAATAACTAGGAATAGAAGGAAATTTCCTTAACATGATAAAGGCTATATATGAAAAACCCACACCTAACATTATAGTCAATGGTAAAAGACTGAAAGCTTTTCCCCCAAGATTAGGAACAAGACAAGGATGCCTATTTTCGCGACTTCTATTCAAGATGATACTAGAAGTCCTAGCCAGAGCAGTTAGGCAAGAGAAAGAAATAAAGGATATTCAGATTGGAAAGGAAGAAGTAAAATTACCACTGTTCACAAATTATATGATCTTATATGTAGAAAACCCTAAAGATTCCGAAAAACTGCTAGGAGTTAATAAACACAGCAAAGTTGCAGGATACAAAATCAACACACAAAAACCGATTGCATTTCTGTACACTAACAACAATCTGGAAAGGAAATTAAGAAAACAATTCCATTTAGAATGCATCAAAAAGAACAAAATACTTAGAAATAAATTTAACCAAGGAGGTGAAAGACTTGTGCACCAAAAACCACAAAACTTTGCTTCAAGAAATTAAGGAAGTCATAAGTAGAGTTTTTGTGTTTGTGGACTGGAAGACTTAATATCGTTAAGATGACAGTACTACCCAAAGCGATCTACAGATTCACCGCAATCCCTATCAAAACCCCAATGATGTTTTTTGCTGAAATAGACCTATTCTAAAATTCTTATGGACTCTCAAGGGATCCCAAATAGTCAAAACAATCTTGAGAAAAAAGAACAAAGTTGGAGGACTCATACTTTCTGACTTCAAAATTGTTACAAAGCTATATATTTTAAAAATGTGGTACTGGCATAAAGAAATACATAAGGACCAAAGGGATATATAGAGAGCCCACAAAAAAGCGCTTTGACAGGGTGCCAAGGCAATTTAATGGGGAGAAAACAGTCCTTTTGACAAATGGTAATGAGAAAATTGTATATCCATATGCAAAATAATAGAAGTTGGACCCTTACCTTACATGATATACAAAAGGTAACTAAAAATAGATAAAAGACCTAAACGTAAAAGCTAAAACAATAAAACTCTTAGAAGAAAATAGGAGAATGTCTTCAAGAATTATATTTGACAATGATTTATTGATTGTGATACTGAAAATATAAGCAACAAAAGAGAAAATAAATTGGGCCTTATAGCAATTAACTTTTGTGCATCAAAGGACACCATCAAGAGAGTGACCAGACAACTCAAACAGAATGGGAGATATTTGTAAATCATGTATCTGATAAGGGATTAATATCCAGAATATATAAAGAACTTCTACAATTCAGTGTCAACCCAAAACCTAATTTAGAAACAGGGAAAGGACTTGAATAGACAAGTCTCCAAGGAAGAAATACAAATGGCCAATAAACACATGAAAGTTGCTCAATATCACTAGTCACTAGGGAAATGCAAATCAAAACCATAATGAGATACCACTTCACACCCATTAGGATAGTGTTAATTACAAACAAAAACAGTAAAATAACAAATGTTGATGAGTGTGGAGAAATTGGAACCCTTGTGTATTGCTGGTGGGCATGTAAAATGGTTCAGCCATTGTGAAAAACAGTATGATGGTTCCATAAAAGTTAAACATAGAACTATTACATGACCCAGCAATTCTACTTCTAGGTATTTATATACCCTAAATAATTGAAAACAGGGACTCATACAGATACTTGTACACCAATGTTCATAGCAGCATTATTTACAATAGCCAAAAGATGGAAATGATCCAAATGTCCATCAACAGATGAATGAATAAACATATGCTTACAATGGAATAATATTCAACCATAAAAAGGAGTGAAATTCCAACACATGTTACAACATGGATGAACTCTGAAAACATTTTGCTGAGTGAAATAAGCTTGACACAAGGACATGTATAATTCTACTTATATGAGATACCTAGAATAGGCAAATTCATAGCGACAGAAAGCAAAACAATGGTTACCCCGGGCTGAGGGTGGGCAGTTACTGTTTAAAGGGTATGGTGTTTTAGTTTGAAATGATGAAACTGTTCTGAAATGGATGATGATGGTCGCACAACATTATGAATGTGCTTAATGTCACCGAATTGTACACTCAAAAATAACAAAAGATGATAAATTTTATGTATATTTTACCACAATTTTTTTTAAATAGAAAAAGAATGGTGAGAAGAGGAATTGGAGACAACAAGTGGTGATGACTCAAGGAGTTTTTCTACAAAAGGAGCAGAACTCTGGGGCAGTGGCTGACAGAGAAGATGGGAACAAGAGAGGGGCTTTGGTTTTGTTTTACTTTTGGTTCAGATAGGAAAACAGCAGCATATTTATATATGTTAATGGCATTGATCCCATATCCATGGGAAGATTGAGAAATTCAGGAAGAAGGGGATGATGAGAGCATTGAGTGCTGAGCCAGAGCAGGTGAGATAGGATCTGATGCACAAGTGGACAGTTTGGCCCCTTAGCAAGGAGCACAGACATCTCACCCCCAGTGAGGGCAGGAAAAGAAAGATTCAGGTAGGTAGTTGGAGGGGGCTCTTAGGAATTATTTTCTCAAAGCTGCTCAGATCTTATTAAGAAAAAGACAAAATACCTCAAAAGAAAGTATGTAGGTTGATAATTCATAGAAGAAACTTGAACAACCAATAAACATATGAAAAGGCTCTTCCTCACTAGTAATAAAGAAAATGCAAATTAAAGCCGCAGAGGAAAAGGAAAAGGCATGCCACAGACTGGGAGAAAATACTTGTAAAACATATATCTCATGAAGGACTTGTATCCAGAATATGTAGAGTTCTTGCAATTTAAGAGGACAGCCCAACAATACAAGGGCAAAAAGTTTTAACAGATACATAGGTAATAGATACGCATTTGAAAATTGACACAATATCATTAGTCATTAAGGAAATGAAAATTAAAACCACAATGAGATACTACTGCACACTTACTAGGATGGCTAAAATTTAAATGAGTGAAATTAACAAGTACTGGTGAAGATGTAGGCAACTGGAACTACTGATTGTGGAGCGACATGGTACAACCATTTTGTAAAACAGTTTAGCAGTATTTTATAAAGTTAAACATATACTTGCCCCTCCTAGGTGTTTATCACAGAGAAATGAAAACATATGTCCACATAAACACTTGTAAAAGAATGTTCATAGCAGTGTTATCCATAATAACCCTGTTACAGACTGAATTATGTCCCCCACCCCCGAGATTGATGTTCAACCCCCAAACTCCAGTATACCGGTATTTGAGGATTGGGCCTTATGAAGATAAAGTTAACTGAGGTGATAAGGATGGAACTCTAATCTGATGAACAGGATTCCTTACAAGAAGGACTCTGTCTGCACATGTATAGAGGAGAGGTCATTTGAGGACATAGCAGGAAGGGGAAAAGGCAAGCCAGGAAAAGGGCCCTCATCAGGAACTGAATTTGCCAGCACATTGATCATGGACTTCCCAGCCTGCAGAACTGTGAGTAAATAAATATATGTTGTTTAAGTCATGCAGTCTGTGGTGTTTGTTATGGCAGCATGGGCTGACTGATACAACCCAAATGGCCATCCATATTCATTCTATGAAATACTACTCTTCAATAAAAAGGAAGAGAGTATTGATACAAGCTGTCACAAGGAGAATCATAAAATAATTATGCTAAGTGAAAGAAGCCAGACCCAAAAAGAATATATATCATATGGTTCCATTTATATGTAATTGGAAAGAAAAAAAGGCAAAACTCAAGTGACAGACTGCAGATCAGTGGTTGCTTAGGACTGGGAATCAGGGCAAGAAGGAACTTTTTAGGGTAATGGCTCTTTTCTACATCTTGATCATAGTGGTCATTACACAGCTGTATAAAACTAACATTCTACACTTAAAGTGGGTGAATTTTATTGGATATAAATTATACCTCAATAAAACCAGGGGTAACTCAGTAAGATGCCACTGATGCCATTTCATATAAGATTGGCAAAAGTTACAAAGTTGAACAACAAGCAAGGCCAATGTTGTGCAGCACTGTGAATTCCCATGTGCTACTGGTGGGAGTATAAATTAGTATAACCCTCTGGAAACATTTTACTGTCATCTGACAAAACAGAAGATGTGCATACTGTTTGAGCCAGCAGTTCCAGTCCTGAAACTCTCACTTGTGCACAAGGAGACATGCACACACGTTGCAGCAGTGTTTATAACTGAGAAAAATGTGAAACAATCTAGTATCAATGGGAGAATAGAGAAGTTATAGCATACAGTGTATTGAATACTATACAGTGGTGACAAGCATGAATTACATGGAAAAATCTCAAAATAATAATGTAGAGTGAAAAAAAGTAGAAGGGCACGTTAAGTATAACTTTACAAAAATATTAAAAACCTTCAAAACAATACTGCCTATTATTTTAGATATCCACATGTGTAGTAAGTATTTTTAAATATGCAAGGAAACTTAAATACCAAACTCAGAGTGGTGGTTACTTTTGGGAAGGGAGGAAAGGAAGTTGGGGTTGGGAAAGGATATATAAGGGGCTAAGAGCTTCAGTTATAGCCATAAAGTTTTATTTCTTGAACTTGATGAGGGAGATGTAAGTTTTCATTATTTGCTTTGGAATTTTTGTAAGGTTTTGTAAATGTTTTTAGACAAAACTTCACTGATAAATGGGAATGATCATATTTAACAATCATTAGACACACAAATATTACTGCTGTTGTTTAGCAAGAAAACCCCAAGATCGTCTTTGCTAGCCAATGTGTGCTCTGGGCTCTTTGGGCCTGGGTAAGGAATGGCAGGGCCCAGCCCAGAGTCTGGAGGTGTGGTGAATCAGACAGGTCAGGGTGGGAGGTGAGGCAGACCATGTTGATTCCAGTGGAATTGGCTCCAGGGCTGGACTGGCCAGAGAATTATTACTCCAAATTCCAGAGCCATCCAGTTCCTTTGGGAAACAAGGGCTTGGAGGGCTCAGATTTCCCCCAAATCTACTCAACTTGTCATATATTGAACTGAGATGGGACCCCAGATAGCCTGACTGAGAGCCTGTCTTGTCTGTACTACTTCCGTGTTCCCTTGCCCAGAGGGTCCCCCAAAGTTCTTCTTGCCCAGAGGCCTGCAGCAGTGAGTCCTGACTGTCACCAGGGAGGTCCATCATGGGGCAGCCCCTCACCAGAGTTTAAAAGTCAGTCCCCTATGCAGTTAGACCTAATGCTACACCAGGGGAAAATTCAAAAGGAAAAAAATACACAATTTAGGCAATAGGGTTCCTAGCTGCATTACTGCTAGTAGCAGTTAGTTGCCTGATAGTCAAGGAATGGTTAGGCAAATATGATAGAATATCATGTGCCCACGAACAGGGGTGAGCATTTGAAATAGGCAGATCCTAGACAGTGTCCACAAGGGCAGCCTGCCAGGCATGGCCTGGAGTGCCAGGTTTGCTCCATGTCATGTAAACACATTTGTGTACTATGGCAAGCGCTAGGAGTGGCTTAATGAGAGGTGACTTCAGGATTTACTGGATTCTTTTACTTTCTCCTATAAAGTTGTTTACATATATAATAAGAGTCAGATTAGAGATGAATTTATAGCTTCAGATACAAGAAGAAAAGATTTTTCTCCCATAAATCTGTGGATGCATATTTACTAACTCCTCCCTGTCTCCACACAAAAAAAGGGGGCGGGGATGCATCAGGATGGTTATCTTTATGATTTAGCACCAAGCTTAGCACCATGAACAGCACCTGTGGCGCCTAGAGTCTGACAGGGCCTCAGTTATTCTTTCATCCTCAGAATTGGCAGGTGGGTGCAGATATGGGTCGGGGATTGGGCTTGAATCCCCAAAACCAGTGTGTATTGGACTTTCCTTCCAAAAGGGACTCCCAGCATGCATTGGGAGAAGAGGACACAGCCTCCCCTGACCTCTGCAGGAGGCACCTGCCCCACAGGCACAGGCATGGAGCCGCTCCCAGGCTTCCACCTGAGCACCCTGTCCTGTTTGCTTACTTGTTCATTTATTCATGCATTCCCTCATCTGCTGAGCACTCTGTGCCATGCTATGGGTTAGGGACACAAAATGAGAAGATTCCATTCCTGGCTAAGGTCCTCTGTGAACTTCATCTTGAGACGTGTCTTCTGTTCCTTACCTGGTGGTTTTCAGGCTCTTCTTGCCTGCCTTTTCCTCTTCTCCCTCCTCCCCAGCTCCATCATCTGTGGATTAATGTGAAGTTTAGACCATGCCAACTTTTCTGGGACAGCACATTCAGAGCCTCCTCTCCCATGGTGGGGCCTGCACCTAGTCCCCTTGGAGAGCAGAGAGCAGAGGGTCTTGAGTGGGCTGCCTCTGATCCCAATATGCCAGGGGTTGGCCGCCAGGTGCTAGTGCAGTATGGTGGCTGCAGTTCAGCCTGAGGTCGGGGGGAGTGGAGGGGGGCGGGGGCAGCGACGGCCCAAGTGGCCGGTGACTAGACCATGGTGTCAGCTGTGGTCCCATACAGGAAACATGAGAATAGATGATCCTTTGGGACCAGCTAACAGATAAAATGCCACATGCACACGGAAAGTAAATACGGGCTGACTCTGCTGAGGCCTGGAAGTTCTGTTGCAGGAAGAGGGAAGGGAGGCTCATGGATTCTCTGCTGATGCCCAGGTGGCTGCCTCTCTCTAAGCGGCAC
Source organism: Piliocolobus tephrosceles (assembly GCF_002776525.5). Classification (NCBI taxonomy): domain Eukaryota; kingdom Metazoa; phylum Chordata; class Mammalia; order Primates; family Cercopithecidae; genus Piliocolobus; species Piliocolobus tephrosceles. The sequence goes on along the minus strand of NC_045435.1, from coordinate 91,775,255 downwards.
TTTTTCTATCTGTGAAATGAGGGTGTTGGGATGGGGGGATCCTTTGTAAGGTCCCCAGTGTAGCTCATCTCTTGCAGAGAATTTTGAAAGCCTTTGCCTCCTCATCGCATCCAGTTTCAGACACTTGACCTGTGGTGTGGGTGTTATTATTTCCCACCTCCCAGATGAAGAAACAGAGGTACGGAGAAGTGACTTCCCAAGGTCACACAGCGGATCTGTAGAGGACCCAGGATGTAGGCCCAGTTCTGTCTGACCCAAAGTCTATTCCTTTTAGACACTTTTATACTCACTCTGGTACCCTGGATTCTCTGGCCTGGAGAAAGCTCATCTTGCACAAGCCCCTCATTTGTCAAAGATGATGAAAGAAGCCCAGAGAGGTGAAGCAACTAAAACCCGGACCCTCTCGCCCCTAGGCCAGGACTTTTATTTAGAGGCTTTTTCCCTTTAAGTAGTGAATTTATTCTTAAATAGGTAATTCATGCACATGGTGCTAAATTCTGATGATGCAAAAGGAAATACAGAGAAAAGCAAGCATCCTTCTTCCACTCCTGCACCTATAATCATGGGGCCTAGGGCTTCTCTGCAGACAGAGACCAGCCAAGGCTTTTCGTAAATGCCATGTGCACTTCAGGGCTTGGTTTATTCTATTATATCTAGGGATGTGGCGCTGAGATGCTTGCCTGCAGAACAGCAAAAACCTCTGACTTCATTATTGTTATTCAAAGTAACCAGGGTCGTTGCTCTCTGGCTTGCCTTAAAGCCAGCAAAGGCAATTGCCCATCTCCTGGGCTTTTGGTCTGGAAGAGACCATTGGCATCATTATTCAGTCCCCTCACTCTTCAGGTAAGGAGCTAATGAAGACAACATTCCCATTGACACACAGCAAGTTACTGTGGTGTTGGGGTTTCAATGTCAGGAGTCTCCTCTCTTCCTCTGGCATTTCTGCTACTATGCCAGGCTGGCTCCTTTCAGTAGACATAGCATCATTAAAAAATACCACAAGTGCCCCTGTGGAGAGCAGAGGAGATAGCCATTAAAATTAGAAAAGCTTATGCTCTTTGGCCTAACGTATCTACTTCAAGGCATTCAATTCTTCCTATAGATACACTCACAGGACAGTAAAATGATCTCTGTCCAATCTTATTCTTTGCAACACTGATTGTAATAGGGAAATATTGGAAGCAAACCGGATGCCTATGGATGGGAGGTAAGTTACATAAATTAGGGACCATCCACACAAACAGAATATGTGCAGCTGTGAAAAGACTGGGCCACCATTCCATGTGCAATAGGAACAGTCCCATCTTGCCAGGCATGGTGGCTTACACCTGTACTTTGGGAGGTGAAGGTGGGCGGATCCCTTGAGTCTCGGTGTTCCAGACCAGCCTGAGCGACGCAGTGATATGCTTTCATTTGTGTAAATAAAATAATACATTATTTGCTTTGCAGATGATGCCGTCGCCACCGGGAGCCCTGTAATATCAGCCATGGTCAACCCCACCGTGTTCTTCAACATCGCCATCGACGACGAGCCCTTAGGCCATGTCTCCTTCGAGCTGTTTGCAGGCAAGATTCCAAAGACAGCAGAAAACTTTTGTGCCCTGAGCACTGGAGAGAAAGGATTTGGTTATAACGGTTCCTGCTTTCACAGAATTATTCCAGGGTTTATGTGTCAGGGTGGTGACTTCACACGCCATAATGGCACTGGTGGCAAGTTCATCTACGGGGAGAGATTTGAAGATGAGAACTTCATCCTAAAGCATACAGGGCCTGGCGCGTTGTCCATAGCAAATGCCGGACCCAACACAAATGGTTCCCAGTTTTTAATCTGCACTGCCAAGATTGAGTGGTTGGATGGCAAGCTTGTGGTCTTTGGCATGGTGAAGGCATGAATATTGTGGAGGCCATGGAACGCTTTGGGTCCAGGAGTGATAAGACCGGCCAGAAGATCACCATTGCTGACTGTGGACAGCTCTAATAAGTTTGACCTGTGTTTTATCTTAACCACCAGACCGTTCCTTCTATAGCTCAGGAGAGCACCCTCCACCCCATTTGCTCGCAGAATCCTCGAATCTTTGTGCTCTCGCTGCAGTTCCCTTTGGGTTCCATGTTTTCCTTGTTCCCTTCCATGCCTAGCTGGATTGCAGAGTTAAGTTTATGATTATGAAATAAAAACTAAATAACAAAATAATAATAATAGTACATTATTTACTTCTCAGTGCATACAACATCTCTGGAAAGATCTAAAAGAAACTGGTAGTAGGATGCATCAAGGTGGCCAGGGGGCATTTTTTCAATTTTGAACCATGTGGATACATTATATATTCAAAATGTAAAACAAAAACTCACAAGCATCTCTTACTTTTTCAACTTGAGGAAAAGAGAAGAAGAAGAAAGACATAAAGTCAGTGAAGATTAGCCTGGGTTCCTAGACTTGATCTTGATAGTAACCAGAATGTCAGGCCACATGTAGTGTAGGTCATAGGGTCCTGGCTTTTGGTTACCCATTGTTAGGCTCATATAACAGACAAGGAGGTGCCATTCTCCATTGTCTGTCCCTTTTACATCAGCTCATCTTGGCTCCTGATTTCCTAGGTCTGATATGGAAGGTTCCGGGATTTTATTATTTCTAATCAACATCCCCTTCCCAAACTCCACCCCTTGGCAGCCACAGCAGAGTCACATCTAGCCCAGGATCACATAAAAAGGGCTGTTTCCTCCCCTGAGGACCAACTGTGTGGAAGCACCAGGCATCAGAGATAGTCCTCCCTGGCATTGCAGGAGAGAATCTGAAGGGATGATGGACGCATCAAAAGGTGAGTGGGTGAAATCTCCATGGAGCCCCACATACCCCTGCAGCCAGCTGGCCCTAAACCACTCTCTTGCCTCTGCCGGGTGCTTGGGGCCATTGCCCTCTCACCCTAACTTGTGGCCCTTGTGCTGCTTGCTCTCTGTCTCATCCCTTTTTAAAAAAACAAAACAAAAAAAACAAACTTTTCATTTAGGCATAATTTCAGATTTACAAAAAGATTGCAAAAATAAAAAGAATATCCATACATTCTTTATCCAGATTCCCTAAATGATTACCGCATTTGCTTTATCCTTCTCGATCAATGGACAGATAGATGATATAGACAGACAGATAGACAAATATATATTTTTTGAACTCTTGACAGTAAGTTGCAGATATTACATTATTAAATACTTTGGTGTATATTTCCTAAAAACAAGGACATTCTCTTATGTAACCAACACAATTATGAAGACCAGGACATGAACACCATTTCAATACTGTTATCCAACCCACAGATTTTATACAGATTTCACCAATTGTCCCAATAATGTCATTTATAGCAGAAGAAAATCCTAGGTCAGGCTTTGCATTCTGTTGTGGTGCCTCTTCGGTCTCCTTTGTCTGGAACAGTTCATCTGTCATTCTTGGAATTTTGTGACTTCAACACTTTTGAGGAGTACAGACCAGTTATTTTGTAGAGTGTCTCTCAATGCGTCCTGTCCTTTCTCAAGGTCACCTGATGGATTTCCCTACTGCAGAGGGTCTGTCTGCTGCTGTCAGCAGTGTCACTGCTTCTCAGAGTGGGGAATAGCAGAGGGGGGTCATGTGCCAAGCTCTGTGTGCCATGAGGATGCAGCCGCCTACCACCACCAAGAGCAGGCACCAGAGCCCTCACTTTTACTTCAGGGAGTCCGGGTGCTGCTAGGGAACAACATGGCTGGGTTTGAACCCCTCTGCCGACTCTCCAGTCCCCAAGCCCTCCGTGACCTCCCAGCAGAGTCTGCTCAGCAGCCTCCTCTGTTGCTTGAAAAGCTGCTTGATAGCCAAGGAATGGCTGCTTTGAAACTCTGCAAAGGGACTAAGCCAGACCCTCCTAGTTTCCAGCTTCTCCTCTTTTGTAGGGTGACATTTCTGAAGAAATCAGACTCTTCTTTTTAGTCCCAAGGCCACAGAGTTTTGAGTTCTTCCTTAGACGGCTGATGCCTCAGCTAGGCTCAGCCTTGAAGGGTAAAGAGTCCTTGGGACTGAGAAAGGGTGGTGTGGTGTGATGGGAAGCACCTCCTGATAGGAGAGAAGATTCATGTCTCTACCATGCACTAAATAGCCCTGTGGCTTTGGACAAGTCACATCAATTCTGGGAAAGTACTATGTAAATTACTGAGGACTACCTGAAGGAAAGGTAGTATCGCCTGACCCATGCTGTCATTCTCAAGAGATGCGACCTGCTCACTGGTGAGGTTTGACGACTTGCCTGAGGTCCCAGCCATGGGTGGCAGAGCTGGGACGCAAACCCGGTGTGTGTTCATTTCATGCTGCACGACTCTGCCTCCCTGCTGGGCATAATTTGACTTTACTCTCAAGATCTAAATTACCAGCCGGGCGCGGTGGCTCAAGCCTGTAATCCCAGCACTTTGGGAGGCCAAGACGGGTGGATCGCGTAAACCCGGGAGGTGGAGCTTGCAGTGAGCTGAGATCCGGCCACTGCACTCCAGCCTGGGCGACAGAGCGAAACTCCATCTCAAAAAAAAAAAAGATCTAAATCACCAAAGACAGTCATCTCATGGCCAACAGTGTTGGGGTGTTGGTGGCAGAAGCTGACGCTTCCTGAGGTGTCCTTTCTGATGGGCTTGTGCAAGTAACCATCACATGCTACCTTACAACATTAGCGAGTTGTGATGATTTCACGGTGTTTTCATGAATATTATTTCATTTTTTCTTCCAACCACTCCAGGAGGTCAGGACATCCAAATAGGGACCTGGAAAATGGTGGTATGTGTGGGATAAAGATAGGATTTCATATAAGTGGAGGAAATGAGAAATTGTACAATTTGTGGTATTAGGACAACTGGTTAGTATTTAGAGAAAAACAAAGCCAGATCTCCATCTCATGGCTTATACTACAACAAATCCCAGAAAGGTCGAAGATGAAACTGTAAAGGCATTAGAAGAAAATGAAGGCAATATGAAAAATAATCTCGGACTGGAGAAGGTGTTACAAAGGAAAATAGAAAACCTAGAAACATAAAGGAAAAGAAAGGTAAAACTGACTGCAGAAAAATTAAAAATACATGTGAGACAAAACCTCCAGAGTCAGAAGGTAATGGAACTGTGGAGGGTACTTTCAACACATATGAGAAGCAAATGCTATTCTGTAGTATAAAAAGAGCTCTCAGCTCTATAAGAAAATGGCCAACATCCCAAAATATACATGGACAAAGAGCAGTATTAGGTAGTTCAAAGAAAAAGAAATATAAATTGTAATACATGAAAAGATGTTCAACCTTACTTGTAACGAGAGTGGTCATGAAACAAAACTGAAACAGCAGGCCAGGTGCGGTGGTTCATGCCTATAATCCCCAAATTTGGGAGGCTGAGATGGGAGGACTGCTTGAGTGCAGGAGTTCAAGACCAGCCTGGAAAACATAGTGAGACCCTGTCTCCACAAAACAATTTAAAAATTAGCCGTAGCCGGGCACGGTGGCTCATGCCTGTAATCCCAACACTTTGGGAGGCCAAGCCAGGCAGATCACTTGAGATCAGAAGTAAAGGACAAGCCTGGCCATCATGGTGAAACCCCGTCTCTACTAAAAAATACAAAAATTAGCCAGGCGTGGTGGCACACACTGGTAATCCCAGCTACTTGGGAGACTGAGGCATGAGAATCGCTTGAACCTGGGAGGCAGAGGCTGCAGTGAGCCGAGACTGCACTCCAGTCTGGGCAATAGAGGGAGACTTTGTCTCAAAAATAAATAAATTAATAAAAATAAAAATTAGCCAGGCATGTGGTGCACATGGGTAGTTCCAGCTACTCAGGTTCAAGGCTGCAGTGAGCCATGATTGCACCACTGCACTTCAGCCTGGGTGACAGGCCAAGACTCTGACTCTTAAAAAAAAAAAAGAAAGAAAGAAAGAAAAAGTTGTATAAAAGCAAAACAGCAATGAGATTTCGTTTTTTCATTTATCAGATTAGCCAAGATTAAAAGTTTAATAGAAAATAGCTTTAAAAAGGCATTGTCACATCTTTTTGTAGGAGTGTCACTGGTGCAGTCACTAGAAGGCTCTCTGGCAACATTTACTGAAATTAAAGATGCCCATATCCTGTGACACAGCAATTCTGCTTTGGAAGATTTCTCTTACAAATATTGTCACACATGAGTGCAAAGATACATGTACAAGGAAGTACCTTGTAGCATATAAGATTTTAAACGATCTACATGTCCATCCAGAGGAATAATAGCTGCTAAAAAAAAAAAAACAAGGTTGAGACCAGCTTGGGCAACACAGGGAGACCCCATCTTCACAAAAAATGAAAAACTTAGCTGGGCGTGGTGATGCATGCCTGTAGTGCCAGCTACTCAGGAGGCTGAGGTGAGAGGATTGCTTCAGCCCGGGAGGTGGAGGCTGCAGTGAGCTGTGATCACACCATTGCACTTCAGCCTGGGAAACAGAGTAAGACTCTGTCTCAAAAAAAAAAAAAAAAAATTAAAAGAAAATAGTAACAGGATCTAATTGGGTGGTTAGGAGATAAATTTCAAGATATGTGTGAGAGAGAACTTGGGGGAGAAACACACAGAGAGAGAGAGAAGCAATGTGCAGAATAGTGCATTGAGAAAGCTCCTGTTTCTGTAACTAAAGTATTGGTTTATAGCAGAGAAAACTGGAATGATACTTGGATACTTTATAGTGATTTTCTCTGGAGAAAAGATCTGGGAGTCTGGGATAGGAGAGAAACTTAATTTTTGTAATGGGCATTTATTACTTTTATTTATTTTTATATTATTATTATTATCATCATCATTATTATTTTTGAGACAAGGTCTCACTCTGTCGCCCAGGCTGGAGCCCAGTGACACAATCTTGGCTCACCGCAGCCTCCGGTTCCCAGGTTCACTCTATTCTCCTACCTCAGCCTCCTGAGTAGCTAGGATTACAGGCATGCGCCACATTACTCAGTTAATTTTTTATTTTTAATAGAGATGGGGTTTCACTATGTTGGCTAGGCTGGTCATGAACTGGCCTCAAGTGATCCACCTGCCTTGGCCTCCCAAAATGCTGGGATTACAGGCGTGAGTCACTGTGCCTGGCCTCCTCTTTATCCTATTTGTGATTCTTTATGATTCCTAAATAAGAGGATTCATGTCTCTCATCCATTTTGGAAAATTCTCAATCATCACCGCTTCGCTGCTGCTCCCCATTCTTGATTCTCTCCTTTCAGAACAACTATAGTATATAGTTTAGACCTTTCCATCCAAGACTCCACATCTCTAAACTGCTTTTCATATTTACTTCTATTAATATTTCTCTAGGTTGTATTATAGGTATTTGCTTCCAGTCTATTTTCTAGTTCACTGATTCTCTTTCAGTTATGTCTATTTGCTATTTAACCTGTGAGTTTTTTTCATTTCGAGAACTATATTTTCATTTTTAGAAGTTATGTTTTACAAAATTTATCTGGTCATTCTTAATAGTGGCTTATTCCTTTCTCATCATTTTGACTTCTTCTCTTATGTCCCTAGCCATTTTTGACTTGGCTATTTTATGGTGTCTCTCTCTCTCTCTCCATATATATAATTTTTTTTGAGATGGAGTTTCACTCTTGTTGCCCAGGCTGGAGTGCAATGGTGTGATCTTAGCTCACTGCAACCTCTGCCTCCTGGGTTCAAGCAATTCTCCTGCCTCAGCCTCTCGAGTAGCTGGGATTACAGGTGTGCACCACCAAGTCTGGCTAATTTTTGTTTTTTTTTTTGAGACGGAGTTTCGCTCTGCTGCCCAGGCTGGAGTGCAGTGGTGCAATCTCAGCTCACTGCAAGCTCTGCCACCTAGGTTCACGCCGTTCTCCCGCCTCAGCCTCCCAAGTAGCTGGGACTACAGGCGCCCACCACCACACCCAGCTAGGTTTTATTTTGTATTTTTAGTAGAGACAGGATTTCACCGTGTTGGTCAGGCTGGCCTCAAATTCCTGACCTCAGGTGATCTGCCCGTCTCGGCCTCTCAAAATGCTGGGATTACAGGCATGAGCCACTGTGCCTGGCCCTATGTTTTTTAATATTTTATTTATTATTTTTTGAAATAAAGTCTCACTCTTGTCACCAGGCTGTAGTGTCGTGTTGTGAACATGGCTTACTGCAGCCTTGACTTCTCAGGCCCAAGTGATACTCTTGCCTCAGCTTCCCAAGTAGCTGAGACTGCATGTGCACGTCACAATTCTTGGTTAATTAAAATTCTTTTGGTAAAGACAGGGTTTCTCTATGTTGCCCAGGCTGATCTTGAACTCCTGAGCTCAAGGGATCCTCCTGCCTCAGCTTCCCAAAGTGCTGGGATCATAGGCATGAGCCACTGTGCCTGGTCCATAGTCTATATACATTATTTTATAGTCTGTATATTATCTGATTTCTTGGACGAATACTTGTGTGGTTTCTGCTGAAATAGTGTATTTTCTGTTTTAAAATTTGGGGCTGTAAGCTCATCTTGAGTGTGACTTTGTGGGAATTCCATAAAACTTTGATGGAGAATGGATCACTCCAAAGATTGGCATTTATCCCCTAAACCAGTGACAACTGTGACTAGGAGCCAGTTTGTGCCTATGAGCCAAGGACAACTGTTTATTTTACTTTCTCAGTTTGGGGGAATCCCAGACCTCTACAGAAAGAGGTGATGTTTGAAATTTTTCATCACTGGTATGCATTCTGCAGGGGCTGTGCTCCCACAAGCAGTCTGGGAGACTCTCCAAGAGTACCTGCTGGCAGGTGGCAGTAGCCTCAGGCAGCAATGTGGACACCGGGGTGGGGGTGGTGGGGGATGTAATTTATTGTGGCAAAGGGTACAAAGAAAAATCAGCAAAGGGAAAAGGCTGCTGGGGTGAGGTTCTGGGGGAACTAGGCAGGTGCTTCCAAGAGTCCTCTCCAGTGGAGTCACACAGGATGTGTTTAATTCCTTTAGCAATTAGTTGTGACATGTTTTTTCTCTGTGTGTCTCATTCAACAATCATAACTTTATTTTTTTGTTGTTGTTTTTAGTAATCTCTTACTCTGACCCAGACCTTTCATCTGGAATGGTTGTTTGCAAGAGGGACAAGAGCATTTTTTACAGAAAAATATTTAAATACAATGTAACCAGAATAACACATCATATTCTGGAACTGGTCAGAACAAAATCCTGAATTTTTGAAAATTTTCAAAATGGTAGGTCGGGTGTGGTGGCTCATGTCTGTAATTCCAACATTTTTGGAGGCTGAGGCAGGAGGATCACTTGAATTCAGGAGTTTGAGACCAGCCTGGGCAACACAATAAGACTTTATCACCACAAAAAATAAAAAAGCCAGGTGTGGTGGTGCACACCTGTAGTACCAGCTACTCTGGAGGCTGAAGTGGGAGGATCTCTTGAGCTCAGGAAGTCGTGGCTGCAGTGAGCCATGTTCACACTACTGCACTCTAGCCTGGGTGACAGAGCAAAGCCCTGTCTCAAAAAAAAAAAAAAAGAAAAAAGAAAATTCAAAGTAAGCTTAAATAATCTCTATTTTTTGTCCTGATCATTCATTCATTGAGCAGCCTAGAAAAGGTCAGTTGCTTTCTGGGGAAAGCTGCATTTAATAACCAAACTGCCTTACCAGGAGGAAGGAGAAGGCAATTGTATTAGTTTATCTTCTGTTGCTTATAAAAGAATACCTGAAACTCAGGTAATTTATAAAGAAAAGAAATTCATTTCTTCCAGTTACGGAGGCAGAGACTCCAAGGTCGAGGAACTGCATCTGGTGAAGGCCTTCTTGCTATCTTGGACTTCCTGTGGAGTCCCAAGGTGGTGCCAGGCATCACATGGTGAGGAGCTGAGCGTGATAGCTCAGGTATCTCTTCCTCTTCTTCTAAAGTCACCAAGGTCCTCTTAAGTGCGTTTTTTCTTGTCATTTTAAGAGTCCCACTTGACCCACTCAAAAATATACATACAGGCTGGAAAATCATAAGCTTCTAAGGCTGACAATTTCATAAGAGCTCATTAGCAACTAATGTTAATTTTAGTTTAAAAGCAACTTTGCTTTTTAAAACTCCAAAAGTATATCTCCATCTGGAGATTGCCTGTCTTTTATGTTGTCTCCTTTTTTCCAGAGGCTTCATGGCAAAAGTTATAGCAAAAATTATCCATTGCAGAGACTTTTGTTTTTTAATACTCAAAGACTTTAAATTCCAACCCGCACACTGGTGGCAAAAAACAAGGACGTTGTATTCCGACACTTTTTCTTTGCAGGTTTCTCTGGTCATCTTGCATGTATGACACTGAAAGCATTAAACTGCTATATCAGTTTTCACCATCCATCCAAGTGCAGTAACTACAAAATAAAAATACAAAGGCCTTTTTTTTTTTTTTTTTTTTTTAGAGTTGGGGTCTCACTTTATTGCCCAGGCTGGAGTGTTGTGGCTATTCACAGCTGCAGTCATAGCTCACTGCAGCCTCAAACTCCTGGGCTCAAGTGATTCTCCCACCTCAGTCTCCCAAGTAACCGGGATTACAGGTATGTGACTCCAAAGGCATTTTTTTTAAGACAGCCCCAATGTGGCTTCTTGTAGTTCCAGGATGCCCCCAGCCTCCCAGATCTACCTTTAAGCAGTGCTCAGGTCACAGAGCAGTGCCCAGGAGAGGGTGAGGGAGGAGGCCCCAGTACTGCACATCTATTATGTGCTGTATGTTGGTTTCTTAGGGCATTCATAACAAATGACCACAAATGGGGTTGCTTAAAACAACAGCAATTTATTATTGTCTAGTTCTGGAAGATAGACATCCAAAATCAAAATGTCAGCAGGGTCCTGCTCCTGCAGAAGTCTCCAGTGGAGAATCTTTCCTTGTCTTTCCTGGTTTCTGGTGGCTCCAGGTGTTCTGTGGCTTGCAGCTGTGTAACTCCAGTCTCTGCCTCCATCTTCACATGACCCTCCCCTTGCCTCTCCATGTCTCTTATAAGGACACTTGTTATTGGATTTAGGGCCTACCTGGATAATCCGGGATAATATAATCACAAGATCCTTAATCACATCTGAAAGTCCCCTATTTCTATAAGGTCACATTCACAGGCTCCAGGTGGAGATATCAAGCCACTATGTGCCCATCTGCCTACCATTAATGATGGACTGCGTTTTATTAAGTGCCTACTGTGTGCCAGGCACTCAATGTGCACGTTAGCCACCGAGGGAGGGAGTGTGTTTACCATTCTAGGGAGATAAGGTCTTAAGAAGCTTCCACAGAGATGACTGCATTTAGGATTTGGATTTCTTAACTGCTTTTTCCTGCTTCCTGGTACCAAAACCTATACCTTTACCCCTTGGGAACCCAGGTCACCCACCTGCCCAGTCCATGGGGGAGCAGGAATAAATCAGAACATGGGAGGGACTGTTAAAGCCCTTTTCCAGCTGTGATTGCTTTGCGGTTGGCTCTGGGTCCCACAGCAGGAGCTCTGCTGTCCAGGGAAATGAAGAAGCCTTTCAGGACTGCAGCTCCTGACGGCATGCTGTGGTTTGAATATGTCTCCCCCAAAAATTCAGGGGTTGCCAATGTGGTGGTTCTAAGAGGTGGGGCCTTTAAGAGGTGATTAGGTGATGAGGGTTCCTTCCCTGTGAATAAGATGAGGTGCCCCTATAAAGGGACCAGGAGGGAGTTGGTCCTCTCTCGCCCTCTGCCTTCTGCTATGTTACAACGCAGCAAGAGGCCCTCACCAGATGCTGCTGCCTTGATCTTGGACTTCTCAGCCTCAGAACTGTGAGAAATAAATTTCTATTCTTTCTAAATGACCCAGTCTCAGGTATTCCATCACAGCAGCACAAATGGGCTAAGATGCTCCAGCTAGCCATGGGTCCACCCCAAGGTTTCAGCCCAAGAAGGGGAGGCACCTGGGAAGGTAGGTCTGTCTGCCAGGTGGGCCTCCCTGCTGGAGGGAGCAGGTTCCCAGGCCCTGGGAACAGTGCAGCAGTGCAGAGGGAAGGCCACTTGCTGGGGGCTTGCCTTCCTGGAGAACACTTGTCCAGGCCCCAATCCCAAAGCCACTCCAGCAAGAATGAGCTGTGCTGTCTACAAACACATCACTGGCCACATCCCCAAGGTCGCCCTCTGATGTGGGCGTGACCACTCCACCTATTTCGTAGTCACGAAAGTCCACGTTTCCATGGCTGGCCTCCATGATCTCTGCAGAGGATGGGTTTCCTCTGTGGGTGAGCCCTCGGGAGCAGGGGAAGGTCCCTGCATCTCACCTCACTTTACCTCACAGGCCACAGTGGGGCTTCCTAATCTAGGGGTTCTCAATATGTGCCTCCCTGGGCCAGCAGCATTAGCATCATCAAGGAAGCTGCTGGAGTGGAGTGGCAGATTCTCAGCCACACCCCAGATGTGCTGAATCAGAAACTCAGGGTGGGCCCGGCAGTCTGTGTTTTACCATGCCTTCTGCACACTGGAATTGCCTGGAAAGCTTTGAAAACACAGAGGCTCAGCCCTGCTCAGATCAATTGTATCAGAATCGCTGGGGGAGAACATTAGTTCTACAACCCCCAGGTGGTTTCAGGATGCAGCCAAAACACATTTCTCTTCATGACTCATGAGCCTGGGAGTAGTTTGAACTTTAGATAAAGGGGAGGGGTTTGGGTCCCAAGCTGAGGTAATACAAATGTCATTATAACAGACACATGGTAAGAAATACATGTGTTACAGAAAAGAGTGTATGTGGAGATTATTTCTTTTACTGAGTGTACTTTTCACTTGAGCATTGAAGAAGAAAATTCCCTTTCTGTTTTTTTTTTTTTAGGGGGGGCGGGGGGATGAAGTCTCACTCTGTCACCCAGTCTGGAGTGCAGTGGTTTGATCTTGGCTCCTGATCTCAGGTGATGCGCCCCCTCAGCCTCCCAAAGTGCTGGGATTACAGGCGTAAGCCACTGTGCCCGGCCTTACAAATCCCATTTATAATGCAAGTAGTCTTGGCCTCACATCATGGGAGCTCCTTGGTGCTTCTTCCTCGATTTCGATAAAAAGGCTTCACCCCAGCCACTTTGCACCCCACCCTTCTCTTCAGGATGTGAACTCTCACCTCGGGATGGTGTCTGACTGGAAGCTGACGGCAGTCTGGGCTGAACAGGAAGGGGAGCAAGCCCAGGTTTCATCTGTTCCCTCCTCAGTTTGCCTGCTCCCCTCTTTCCCTTCAGCTTTTGTGTTGATTAACAGAGAACACCCTGGCACCAGCTTTGTTCCTGAGGCCATGTCTACAGAGAGGGGGAGTTGGGGTGGGAGCCTTGCCTAACAGCCACTCACAGACTCACCCTGAGTCTCAGTTTCCTCACTTGTAAGATGGGCGTGCACCTACCTATTTTGCAGGGTTACATGACTGAGCACTTTAGTCCCCTGCTCTCGGCTCATCCCCATGTAATCCCACAAGGTAGGTACATGCACACCCATCTTATAGGTGAGGAAACTGAGTCTCAGACAGATTCATAGCCAGCCAGAGGTGGAGCAGGGATGCCCAACTCTAAAGCCCAGCTCTACCTCAATGCACTGTCAGATTTTGAACCGAGAAAGAGGTGATCAAGGAATAAACATCCTCTGTGCTCTCTTTCCCCACATGCTGTGTGCTGACAGAGCTGCAAATTCTCCTTGTTGACTTCTTGAAGCAGGAGAACGCCGTTTCTCACCACACGTGGGAGTTTCAAACGAGCAGTCCTGTGTTCCGGCGAGGGCAGGTGTTTCACCTGCGGCTGGTGCTGAACCAGCCCCTACAATCCTACCATGAACTGAAACTGGAATTCAGCACAGGTGAAGCCTCGGGGCCCTGCTCATGGGGCTTGGGGGAGGGACCACGAGGGTCCCTGGATGCTGGAGTGGCCCTGTCTGGTCAGTCTGAGCCAGGAGTGCCTTCCCCTCTCTGATCCCCAGTTTCTCCGTCTGTAAAGTGGGAATAATAGCAGGTGTGATGAGAATAGAATGGGAAGCTCAGTCAGGACCTGGCACATAGTGAGTCTCTGATTCCTTGGCTAAGCAGGGGAGGGGGCCAGAGCAGAGGGAGGAAGCGACTCAGCGGGCATCTGCCGCAGTGGGGTCTGGAACATTTTGTAGAGATGAATCATAGGCCTGAGGTGTGCTGATGCCATAACGGGGTGGGCTGGAGGTAAGCCAGTAATAATGATTAAAATATCACATTTTGGCTGCAAAGATAACAGGAAATGGCTCCCGCATTTGTTATAGTTAGGTAAATATATATGCCTAAGTACAACTAGGGGAACAGAGAAAATGTATTAGATTTTGTGACAGGTGGTGCGATAATGGAGGGGAAGTCTTCTTTAATGTTGTTTTTAAGTTGTTGTTGTTTTTTTTTTTTTTTGAATAGCTCAGCTCAGTCTTGTTTTTGTTTGTTTTTGTTTTTGTTTTTTTTATTATACTTTAGATTCTATGGTACATGTGCACAATGTGCAGGTTTGTTACATATGTATACATGTGCCATGATGGTGTGCTGCACCCATGAACTCATCATTTACCTAATGTTTTTAAGTTATAAAAATAGATCAAGTAAGACAGGCATGGCAGCTAATGCCTGTAATCCCAGTATTTTGGGAGGCCGAGGCGGGCAGATCACCTGAGATCAGGAGTTCGAGACCAGCCTGGCCAACATGGTGAAACTCCATCTCTGCTAAGAATACAAAAATTAGCTGGGCATAGTGGCAGGTGCCTGTAATCCCAGCTAGTCAGGAGGCTGAGGTAGGAGAATTGCTTGAACCTGGGAGACGGAGTTTGCAGAGAGGTGAGATAGTGTCATCGCACTTCATCCTGGCAACAAGAGTGAAACTCCATCTCAAAAAAATATTAGATGAAGTAGATCTACTTTACAAGAGGGCATACAATAGCACTTCCTGGGAGAGCGCTCCTTTTGCTCCTTCTCTGAGTGAACAACAGGCTTAGGGTCTCCTCCAACGTGCTGGTGGGGATCAGTCAGAACAGCCACCATTCCCTTCATCCAAGATGAAATAAGCATCTACTGTGTCCGTGCCATGAGCTACCTGCTCAACGTGTGGACTGGGACCATGCTGTCGCTGACTTTGTGACTTTATAGTATCCCTG
The DNA here is from genome assembly GCF_002776525.5 of Piliocolobus tephrosceles. NCBI lineage: Eukaryota > Metazoa > Chordata > Mammalia > Primates > Cercopithecidae > Piliocolobus > Piliocolobus tephrosceles. Next base: position 91,760,170 of record NC_045435.1, on the reverse strand, counting down.
GGTCCATGTGCATTCCCTCACCCAAAATTTCCTGAGCACTTGCCACATGCCAGGTGTTGCACTGAGTACTCTCCATGTGTGGTGTAGTGCAACTCACTCACTCAACAGGTTTTTGTTGAGTACCTACTTGGTGCCAGGGAACCCAGAGGTAAAGCAGTCCCTGCCTCCTAGACTTGACCATACTAGCAGAGAGAGCAGTAAACAAAACTGCAAGGTAATTTCAGACAGGGCCAAATATGATGAAGAAACCAAAAACAAGAGGCTCTTCCAGCAAGACAGAAAGCAGCAGGTCAGGGCGGGGATGACTCTATCGGGGTTGGAAGGGCTTCCCTGGGAAGTGAGCCTGCTGAGACCCATGTCCCACCCGGTGAGGAGCAGAGAGCGGAGTGTTCCCAGCCGTGAGCACAGCAAGTGCCAGGGCCCCGAGGAGGCAACACTTGTGTCACATGCTCTTTGTCATGAGCTAACTCTCTGGGGACCAGAAACCCAGTCATGACAGGAAGGAAAGTGGGGAGTTGGGGAGAAGCGTCACTGAGGGCCACCTGTGGGCTATGGAAAGAGGTTGGATTTGATTCTAGTAGTCCCTGGAGCTCCTGACATAACCTGATCGACCTTTCAAAGAAGATCCTGCAACAGTATGCAGGGTAGGGGTGGTATCTGCCTCCTCCAGACGAGAAGAGTGAAGGTTAAGCAGTTCCCCTGCATTACGCAGAGTGGACAAGCATGTGGGTCTGTGGCATGAGCCGGCGGGGTTAAACAAATGGTAACTGGAGTGAGCACGTGACAGAGGCAGGAGCTCTAGGGAGACCTGGATCTGATGGGTAAAAAGGGAGGACGTGGAGAGGAGGCAGGAAGCTCATCTAAATTGAGCAGAAAACTAAAACTGGACATGTGGGGCGGAGGGAGACCCCTGCAGAATTAGAGGGGCTGGAGCCAGGGGACAAATGAGCCTGGAAAGGAGGGGTGGGGGCTCCCTGAGTGGGCAGTAGGTGCGCCCGAACTAGGGGAGATTGTCTTGGGGGTGACCCATGGCTGAGCTAATGTTTTTTTTCCTTCGGGTGTCTCCAGGGCCAAATCCTAGCATCGCCAAACACACCCTGGTGGTGCTCGACCCGAGGACGCCCTCAGACCACTACAACTGGCAGGCAACCCTTCAAAATGAGTCTGGCAAAGAGGTGAGCACCCACTGGGCTGGCGGGCGGGCTGGCTGGCTTCTGGCGGATTCCTCCTAATGTGAGCAGCCCCTGTCCCCTTCCTCACCTGTCAGCTGGCAATGTGGTTTAAAGCCATCCACAGCAGAGCATGATAGAGGGACTATGGCTCCAAACGTCTCTTTCGCCACTCAGCCTCCTCCAAGCACACAGTACCTCTGTGGCCAAACCTCCTACATGTCACCCTTCCCCTTTCCATTTCAAAGGGAACAATATTCACTGGAGGACACGAGCGGAGAGAAGTACACAAAAATAACCTATGGTTCCACCAATGAAATTACCCATCCTTCCTTCCAGGCTTTTTCTATGTCATGGTCAAATACACAGTGGGAGTCCATCTCATGCTTCACTCATTTGACAAGACCAATTGGATGTTTTCCACAGTGGCTCCTGCCCGAGTGTGTGGCTTACGGTGGCTGGTTTTCCACCCTTTTGGGGAGCACTGGGTGTTCACAGTTGTCTCCAGTCTTCCAGTGTTGTAAAGAACCATCTCTCAGGCAGATCTTTGAACTAGCTTATGGATATTTCCTTACGCTAAATCCCTAGAAGTTTAATGCTAGGCTAATGCCATGATTTTAAAATGGCAATTACATTGGGTTTTTGTAGAAGCAGAATCTGCTGGTGGAAATGAGATGAATGGGCTAGTTGCTGCTGGAATCCTCCCTAGTGCCCCGGGCTCTTCCTTCTTCTCCCTCCCATCCAGATCCCAGACTCTCAACCCCAATTTTGCATTTGAGTGTTTTTCAGGGTATCATGAAAATCTCTCCCGAGGTGGGCATGGGGTGTAGGCAGGAGCTGCATTTCTTTACTCAAAAAGTGTTATTTTTAAAGTTTTGTTTTTTAAATTGACATATAACACACATAAAGGACACAAATCTTAATGGTTTGCACAGTGAATTTTTACATATGAATACAGCTGTGGGACCACCAGCCGGATCAAGGTGGAGGCCATTTCCTGCACCCTGGAAGGCTGGTTCTCCTGGGTTCCATTGTAATGAACAGTGAGGGCACAACCTCTTCCCCCGTGCCACAACAGGGGTGTGGGGAGTTAGCCTCGTGGATTCTGAAGTTGTAGCACACTGAGTTTGATCCCAGCTCCACCTCTTGGGCAACCTCTGTGAACCTCAGCTTCCCCACCAGCAAAATAATGACAATTAAACATTTGTATATATTAGCTCATTTAATTTTCACAATGCTCCCACAAAGAAGGGGGCCTGTTATCATTCCAAATTTTTAAACAAGAAAACTGAGGCACAGGAGAGGTTAAGTAACCAGCCAAGGTCATACAGCCAGTAAGAGGTAGAGCTGGCCAGCCTGGGCAACATAGGGCTACCCCATCTCTACTACTAAAAAAAAATTAGCCAGGAGTGGTGGCAGGCACCTGTAGTCGCAGCTAGTTGGGAAGCTTAGGTGGGAGAATCACTTGGCCCCAGGAGTTCAATGCTGCAATGGCACTCAAGGCTACTTCTGCCATCACCAGCACCGGCTTTTTTCCAGAGGGTGCTGGACATCTTCCTGTAGCTTCAAATGTGGCACATTCTCTGTCAACCCTTTTCCACACCTGCCCTTTCTCCTGGGGCCTTCCTGAAATCAAAAGCCATCAGGTGCCCATGCTAGAAGCCAATTGCACTCCAGCCTGGGTGACAGAAAGACTCTGTCTCCCAAAACAATGGGGGAGAGTAGAGCTGGGATTTGAACTGAGAGCCTATTGCTCCTATGAGTTATAATAATAAGCATCTCATGGGAGGATCTTGGACCACAAATGGAAGTGTTTTGTGACAAGGATGAGAATTATTATTCTTGGTACCATTGTGGCTACAGCAATATTGATGTATCCTAATTATCTCTCCAGCTATTATTTATCCTAAAAGACTGGATAGAAGCCTGGACGCCCTTGGACCAATGGCCCTCTGGGACTCTGGCTGCCTGTATTCCAAGAGAAATGTGTGTGGTTTTTTTTTTTTTTTTTTTGCTGCAAAAGACAGTTGACATTTAACCTTTCCCCTGGAGTTCCAGGCACTGGGCTAGGCACGTGTATTAGTCCATTCTTGTCCTACTCTACTACTCTAAAGAATACCTGAGACTGGGTAATTTATAAAGGAAAGAAGTTTAATTGATTCACAGTTCCACATGGCTGGGGAGGCCTCAGGAAACTTACAATCATGGCAGAAGGGGAAGCAGGCACATTTTACGTGGTAGCAGGTGAGAGAGAGCAAGAAAGAGCAGGGGAAACTGCCTTATAAAACCATCAGATCTCATGAGAACTCACTGACTATCATGAGAACAGCAGAGGGGAAACTGCCCCCATGATTCAATCACCTCCCACCAGGTCCCTCACTCAACATGTGGGGATTATGGGGATTACAATTCAAGACGAGATTCGAGTGGGGACACAGAGCCAACCATGTCAGCACCTTAAGTGTGTTTTATTCACAGCATCTTCCCAACAACCTGGAGATGGTATCACCTCCAGGCTGTGGTGAAGGGAGTGGTGAAGGGAGTGAATCTCAGGGAGGTGAAAATGCCCAGTCTGTCTAGGGCTCTTGCAAGACGTGCCAAAACTTCATGCTGTAGGAGGCTGCTTTTCTTTCTCATGCATCCTGCCCTTGCAGGGACACTCCTGGCTGTCCAGGGTCCTGACCATTCCTTGTCTCCGGGCTGGTTCCAGATGGGATGAGTTGTTAGGACTGATGGATTCTTCTGGGAAGCATTTGTAGGATTTGGGATCTGGCCAGAGGGGGTGATGTCCACCTTATCTTGTGGTTTGCTCAGGTCACAGTGGCTGTCACCAGCACCCCCAATGCCATCCTGGGCAAGTACCAACTACATGTGAAAACTGGAAAACACATCCTTAAGTCTGAAGAAAACATCCTATACCTTCTCTTCAACCCATGGTGTAAAGGTACTGTGAATCTCAGGTCTGCTGGGGCGTGGCAGGTGCCCCTGGCAAAACCTGCTATGTGCAATGCATAGTCTATGAGCTTTTGTTTGCTCTCAAGGTACTTGCAAACTAATTAAAGGGATGTGACCCAGGAACAGATCGCGGACACCATTGGAGCGTTTTCTTTGTGACCAGGCCCCTTAGAATGGAGGTCCTTATTCCCCGTTTCCACTTCTCCCCAATGCCTTGCCCTGCCCCAGCTGGCTTCTGCCTTCACCACTGTAGAGAGGCTGCTTTGGTGGGGGTAGGGAGGGGCCACCAAGGACTTCTTTCTTGCCAACTCCAGGTCAAGACCTGAACTGTGGTTGGTTCCTCCCTTCTGCTCCCTTAGTTCTGTTCTCTTCTCTCCACTCCCTCATGTACCCAGCTCATTTTTTCCTGTGGCTACACTGGAGCCTTTATGTAAATGGCACTCGAGACTACTTCTGCCATTGCCAGCACTGGCTTCTCTCCAGAGGGTGCTGGACATCTTCTTGCAGCCTCAAATGTGGCACATTCTATGTCAACCCTTTCCACACCTGCCCTCCCTCCTGGGGCCTTTTTGAAATCAAAAGCCATCAGGCGCCCATGCTAGAAGCCAAGGAGCTCTTTTTTTAACCTTTGTATTTGGAAATGATTTTGAGCTCACAGAAAAGTGGCAAAAATGATGTAATGAACAACCTATACCCTTTATCCAGGCTCACCTGTTGTTAACATTTTTCTCCATTTGCTTAATCATTTTCCCTCCCTCCCTCCTCTATACACACACACATGCTTTTTATTTTTGAACCATTTGAGAGTAAGTTACATATAAGTTGGTTCTTTACAACCCCTAAACCCTTTAATGTGTATTCCCTAAGAACAGGGATGTTCTCTCATATAACCACAGTACAGTTATCAACTTTAGTAAATTAAGTGTTAGCACCCAGGCATGGTGGCTCATGCCTGTAATCTCAGCACTTTGGGAGACTGAGGTGGGCAGATCACGAGGTCGGGAGATCGAGACCATCCTGGCTAACACAGTGAAACCCCGTCTCTACTAAAAATACAAAAAAATATTAGCCGGGCGTGGTGGCAGGCACCTGTATTCTCAGCTACACAGGAGGCTGAGGCAGGAGAATGGCGTGAACCCGGGAGGCAGAACTTGCAGTGAACCGAGATTGTGCCACTGCACTCCAGTCTGGGCGACAGAGCGAGACTCTCTCTCATAAAAGGAAAAAAAAAAAAGGCCGGGCGCGGTGGCTCACGCCTGTAATCCCAGCACTTTGGGGGGCCAAGGTGGGCAGATCACAGGGTCAGGAGATCAAGACCATCCTGGCTAACATGGTGAAACCCTGTTTCTACTAAAAACACAAAAAATTAGCTGGGCATGGTGGCGCATGGCTGTAATCCCTGCTGCTTGGGAAGCTGAGGCAGGAAAATCACTTGAACCCAGGAGGTGGAGGTTATAGTAAGCCGAGATCGCGCCATTGCACTCCAGCCTGGGAGACAGAGCAAGACTCTGTCTCAAATAAATAAGCATTAGTATAACACTTTCATCCACTATCTATATAACAGTTTGGTCACTTTAAAAAAAAAATTTTTTTTTTTGAGACGGAATTTCGCTCTTGTCACCCAGGCTGGAGTGCAATGGCACGATCTTGGCTCGCTGCAGCCTCTGCCTCCTGGGTTCAAGCAATACTCCTGCCTCAGCCGCCCAAGTAGCTGGGATAACAGGCACATGCCACCACACCCAGCTAATTTTTGTATTTTTAGTAGAGACAGGGTTTCGCCATGTTGGCCAGGCTGGTCTCGAACTCCTGACCTCAGGTGATCCACCCACCTTGGCCTCCCAAAGTGCTGGGATTATAGGCATGAGGCACCATGCCCAGCCAGTCACTTGATTTTATCATGTTCTTTATAATATTGTTTTCTCTCCAGTACAAGATCCAGTCTAGAGTCACATTTTACATACAGTTATGATTCTTTACCTCCTTTAATCTGGAACAATTTCTTAGTCTTTCTTTGTCTTTTTTGACATATTTTTGAGGACTAGAAGTCCCCCTTTTTAACAGATCATTCGTCATTTGGGTCTGATGATTCATCATCTTTAGATTCAGGTTACGCAGTCCTTGCTGGATATTATGTAAACGACATGTCCTTCTTGGAAAATCTTATCTGGAGGCACACAATGTCCGCCTGCCCCTCATTGGGAATGTTAAATGTGATCATTTGGTCAAGGTGTTGTCCAGTTTTTCTACTATATAATTACTATCTTTTTCTTTGTAATGAGTAGTCTATGTGGACACGTTTAAGACCGTCCAAACATCCTGATCCTTATCAAAATTCTCCACCCCTAGATTTAGCATCCACTGATGGTTCTTGCTTCAACCATTCTTCACTGTGATGGTTGCACAGTGATTTTCCAAGGCCAGCTCTCTACCATGTTTACCTGCTAGCCCCTGGCATTTGCTGTAGGCAGAGCCCTCCCTTCACCTCCATCTACCTCTCTCTCTCTACCATCTGTATGGACTCATGGACTCTCTCTTACTTTTCAGTGGTTTATGATTCATCCTTTTTTTAACTCATGCTTAAATTGCTCCAGATTTTCCCAGGGGAAGCCCCCTACAGCTGGCTCAGGACGTTCTTTTGGATACTTTCCCTCCTGCTCACCTCCCTCCCCCAACATTGGGTGTTCCAAGCTCCTCACAAAGACCTTAAAGCTCCCTCAGCACAGACAGTCCCCAGTGGCAAGCCTGCCCCTGTCCCAGGGCGGACTGTAACCTCTGTGGTTGTGTGGTCTTGCTTCAGAGGACACGGTTTTCATGCCTGACGAGGACGAGCGCAAAGAATACATCCTCAACGACACAGGCTGCCATTACGTGGGGGTTGCCAGAAGTATCAAATACAAACCCTGGAACTTTGGTCAGGTAATGATTTGTCGTCCTGTGGCTGGACCAGGCCCCGTCTGTTAGACCACCCTTTTAGTTGGGTAGTAGCCAGTAAAGGTTCTGGAGAAAGGGTTGTGAACCTCAGGTCAAATGCCAGCCTCATACGTGTGAAACTTGGCCAGAGAGGGGCGACCTGCCTAGGCTGCACAGATGGGGTGGAGTCCTGGGCAGAAGCCCTCCCACGAGGACCACCCATGGCCTTTCTCACCCACCCCACGGCTCTCTCCCACCCCCAACAACTCTCTCCCAACCCCCACGGTTCTCTCCCACCCCCCATGGCTCTCTCCCATGCCACACGGCTCTCTCCCACCCCCTGCCTCCCAGTGTATTTACCAAAGAACCAAGCACTGTTACAAGGAAGCCCTGTTACAATTAGAATGTTGGTGTTGACAAAGAGCTTCTAAACGCGAGGGAGAGTTTTTCAGAGACTTGTGTGGAGGCCTCTGCTGAGTGGTGGGCCAATGCCTTCGTGCAGCCATGAGGCAGGAGAAGCTGGGGTGTGAAGACGTCAGACACCAGATACTTCCCACCTCCCTGCCCCCCAGATTTGGCAACAACAAGCTCCTGGAAAATGCCAGGCATTTCACAGCTGCCTGAGTTTCCCCTCTTCCCCCGGGTCTGGACACCTAGGACAGGATGGAAGCAGGGACGAGGGAGGAGGGACTCCGAGCTGGTGAGGCTCATGCTGTGTGCTCTGTGCAAGGTGCGCCCTGCGTGCCCTCTCCACCCTCACTCATTCCTAGAAGGCCCTCAGCATCCTGTCCTTACGCATGAGGACCAGAGGGAAATGAAATGAGAGGGAGTAGCTGGCAAGGAAACAGTCAAACGAACCGCAGGAGGGATAGGGAAGAAGGAATCACCTGAATCCTACGGGATTTCCCCTCTTAAAAAATCAAGGGGTGGGTGGGGCGTGGTGGCTCATACCTATAATCCCTGCACTCTGGGAGGCTGAAGCAGGCAGATCACGAGGTCCGGAGATCGAGACCATCCTGGTTAACACGGTGAAACCCCGTCTCTGCTAAAAATACAAAAAATTAGCCTGGCGTCATGGCATGTACCTGTAATCCCAGCTACTTGAGAGGCTGAGGCAGGAGAATCACTTGAACCCAGGAGACAGAGGTTGCAGACAGCCGAGATCACACCATTATACTCCAGCCTGGGTGACAGAGTGAGACTCCATCTCAAACAAGCAAACAAAAAAGAAAAATAGAAAGTCAAGGGGTGATTTTAAGAAGCCCAAAGAGTGACTGGGTATGGAGGCTCACATCTGTAATCTCAGCACTTTGGGAGGCCAAGGTGGGAGGCTGGCTTGAGGCCAGGAGTTCTAGGCCAGCATGGGCAACATAGGGATACCTGGTCTCTACAAAAAATAAACAAATTAGCTGGGCAGGGTGCTGCATGACTATAGTCCCAGGCAGAGCTGCGGGGAGGGGGACTGCAGTTGGAGAGGGAGGTGGGTGGATCACTTGAGTCCAGAAGGCTAAGTCTTCAGTGAGTGGTGATTGTGCCACTATACTGTAGCGTGGGCAACAGAGCAAGACCCTCTCTCAAAAAAATAAAAAATAAAATAAGAATAGAAAGAACCTCAAATAATTGTAACCACAAAACTCCCCCAGACTCCTTCTGGAACATAAACATTATGGTCTATTCCTTTTATTTTGGTAGTTTTTCCCCTCAGGTTACAAAAGTAACATATGTACTTCAGCTCTGTAAATATACAGATATTTACAGATAATCACAGATATTGAATCATCCAGTTTAGATGGTAGATTTTATGGGATGTAAATGATATCTTGATAAAGTGGCTTACAGTAAATAGAATTTCAAAAGTAATGTGCTTATCACAAAAGACTTAGGAAATACAGAAATGTGGAAAAAAAATAAAATTATTCATAACTTCCTCCCTCAGTGATAATGACTTAATGTTTTAGTGTATTTTATTCTTTTATCTATTACTAAGGCTTACATAGTTGTAATGCTATTTGTGCACAACTTCGTAGCCTGTTTCATTATTTATTTATTTTTATTATTATTAGTTTTTTGAGACAGAGTTTTGCTCTTGTTGCCCAGGCTGGAGTGCAATGGCGCTATCTTGGCTCACTGCAACCTCTGCCTCATGGGTTCAAGCGATTCTCCTGCCTCAGCTTCCCGAGTAACTGGGATTACAGGCATGCACCACCATGCCCGGCTAATTTTGTATTTTTAGTAGAGACAGGCTGGTCTTGAGCTCCCGACCTCAGGTGATCCACCTGCGTCAGCCTCCCAAAGTGTTGGGATTACAGGCGTGAGCTACCATGCCCGGCCTGTTTCATTTATTTAACTTGATTACAAAGGAATTTCCCCATGGTATTAAAAACTTGTACTTCCTTTTAGTGGCTGCATGCTATAGCTCTATAAACTTACTCAACGATTGCCCTGTGGCAGGACATTTAAATGGTTTCTAATTTTCTTTTTTTTTTTTTTTTTTTGAGACGGAGTCTCGCTCTGTCGCCCAGGCTGGAGTGCAGTGGCCAGATCTCAGCTCACTGCAAGCTCCGCCTCCTGGGTTTACACCATTCTCCTGCCTCAGCCTCCCAAGTAGCTGGGACTACAGGCGCCCGCCACTTCGCCCGGCTAGTTTTCTGTATTTTTTTAGTAGAGACGGGGTTTCACCGTGTTAGCCAGGATGGTCTGGATCTCCTGACCTCGTGATCCGCCCGTCTCGGCCTCCCAAAGTGCTGGGATTACAGGCTTGAGCCACCGCGCCCGGCCGGTTTCTAATTTTCAATGCTATGGTGGACTTTTTTATGAGACTGTAGGCAGGGGAGATGGGTTACACTACAGGGTGGCTGTGACGTGCAAATTAGGTGGTATGTGTTAAGTTTCTGACACAGGGCAAAGTCTTAACTGCCTCTTTTTTCATTTCCCAAAATAGTTTGAGAAAAATGTCCTGGACTGCTGCATTTCCCTGCTGACTGAGAGCTCCCTCAAGCCCACAGATAGGAGGGATCCTGTGCTGGTGTGCAGGGCCATGTCTGCTATGGTAGGTGTGGAAAGCCTGGGCTGATGCTGTTCTGTACTTGCCAATTGCTCAGCCGTTTTCTGTTTTTCCCGGGCTAGACTGGAAGCTCTTTGAAGTACACCACAGTCCTATGTCCAATCAACTGTTCAAAACTATTAAGAAATAGACATTGCTGAAATCTGTTCTGAGTGTAGGTTTTCAAGTCAGACCTGAGTCTGAACCCCAGCCCTGCCACTTATGGGCCGATCTTATGTGTAAATGGCTTCACCTGTCTGAGCCTCAGTCTCCCCATCTGCAAAATGATATTAATACAGAAGGTTCTCTTTCTACCTGCAAGCTGGGCTCCAGTTGGGTGAGCAAACTGGTCCAGTTCACTTGGGACTTTTCTGGCTTTAGCACTGAGAATACTGTGTTCCAGGAAACCTCTCAGCCCTGGGCAAGCAGGACGGTTGGTCACTCTATTCTGCCTGGCCTCTTGGAAGTCAGTTTGTTCAGAGTAGCAGTTCTCAAATATTTTGGTCTCAAGACCCCTTTGCACTTTTAAAAATTATTGAGGACCCCAAATAAGTTGTGTTTATATGGCTTATATTTACCAATATTTACTTTATTAGAAATTAAAACTGAAAAGTTTAAACAATTTATTCTAAAAGAATAATTTCATTACAAGTTAACACTAATAATGTATTTTTACTTATAAAAACCTATGTTTTTCAAAGCATAAAATATGTAGTGAGAAGAGTGGCATCGTTTTCCATTTTTGCAAATCTCTTTAATGTCTGGCTTGCTAGAAGTCAGCTGGAATTTCGTATCTGCCTCTGTGTTCGTTGTTTCAGTTGGAATATATGAACATCTGGCCTCACACAGATACGTAGATTTAAAAATGCAGAGGCCAGCTGGGCGTAGTGGCTTATGCCTGTAATCCCAGCACTTTGGGAGGCTGAGGCAGGCAGATCACGAGGTCAGGAGATTGAGACCATCCTGGCTAATACGATGAAACCCTATCTCTACTAAAAATACAAAAAATTAGCCCGGTGTGGTGGCACACACCTGTAGTCCCAGCTACTGGCGAGGCTGAGGCAGGAGAATCACTTGAACCCAGGAGGCAGAGGTTGCAGTGAGCCAAGATCATGCCACTGTACTCCAGCCTGGGTGACAGAGCAAGACTCCATCTCAAAAAAAAAAAAAAAAAAAAAAAAAGTGGGGCCGGGGCAGGAATATTCCCGAAGCTCCGTAAGTGGCAGTTTCTTAAAGTTGGTTGCAATGTGGAATCTGAAACCACAATTTTTCATCCTTTGTACACTTAGGAGAGAATAAGAGTGAAGAAGGCAAATATTACCTTGGGATTATTATGCAAATAGTTTTGATCACAGACTTTGGAACTCCCAGGGATCTCCCAGTGCCAATGAGGACCTCTCTCCAAAGGTCCACTGAGTTCAGTCAAGTGGCTGCTCTTGCCATCTGTGGGGGGCGGGCAGATGTATGTTCATCTCCAGGAGAGTCTGTGAGCTGAACTGCTATGACAGACGGATCTTAAGTAGGGGCTCTTGAAATGCCCTCCTTGCAGAATGGCTGTGAGCCTGTGCCTGTTGCACGTGGTTTGCCTCATAAATGCTGGGGCTCCTGTTCCCCTGCACCTTAGGGGCTGGTAGGATTACCGGGGGTCCTCACACTGACCCTCTTGGGCACAGGAGTCTACCATGCCTGCTCTTTCCCCCTCACCCCCATGCTGGTATGTTCATTCTCTAGCCCAGGGGCCAGCAGGTGGCCAGGCTGGACACAGAGAGAACAAGTAAAGGAGACCAAGTCATTAGCAGGCAGAACTTGCCATGAGAGGCTCTAGTTCTCAGTGGTGCAGGTGGACCTGCACGAACCTGGCTGCTTCTCCTTTCAAGCTCTGTGACTCTGGACAAGATTCTAAACCTCTCTGGGCTTCTGTTATCTCATCTTTTGGGTGATTATGAGGTCTCAATAACACACAACAGTGCCCAGCCCAAGGTCTGACACGCTTTGGGCCCACGAGTAGCCTATTCCCAGGTCATTCTTACGAGTGTTGGGGTTTGGGAAGCAATGGGCTAAGCCACTGCTTGTTTCAATGATGAGGAAACCAGCCGGGGAGAAGGGGCAGTTGGCCAAGGACTGCACAGTGAAGTGGTGGTTGAGCCAGCTCTGCTGACTCCTGGTGCAGTGCTCCTTCCTAATGCCCTCCCAGCCACCTCCTCAGGCTGTGAGGCAAGCATGGGCAATTCAGAACTCCAAGGCATTCCAGGAGTCACTTCCAAAATTAGGTTACTGCAGATTAGCTTCCATGCTCAGGAGTCTGAGAACCCCAGCCCGCTTCAGAGGCTTTCCCCATTCCAGGTTCCCTATAAAGGTTGCCCCTTAACTCTTAGAAGTTCGTGGCTATCCATGGGCCTCCCGGATCTGTGAATTTCTGACTAGCAGGCAGAGCTTCTGGCAGGGCCGCCTAAAAGACGACTCCCACACCAGGCAGGGAACCTCCGCAGGGCAGTGAGTGCATTCGTTATCCATTGCTAAGTAACAAGTTACCCCAAGACACTGTGGCTGAAACAACAAACATCCATTATCTCCCATGTCTGTGGGTCAGGAATCCAGGTGTGGTTTAGCTGAGTGTTCTGGCTCAAGATCTCTGGGGGAGGACCTACTTCCAGGCTCACTCACCTGGCTGTGAGCAGCCTCAGCTCAGGGCAGCTCATAGCACAGCAGCCAGCTTCCATCAGAGTAAGCAAGTAAGAGAGGGGGCACCCAGGCTGGAAGCCACAGCCTTTGTCACCTCATTTCAGAAGTGACAGCCATCACTTCTGCTGCATTCTATTGGTCAGAAGTGAGTCGCTGGGTCTAGGAAAGGGGATTACTGGGGGCCATCTCGGTGACTGCCTACCACACCTGGGCATAGGAATGTGCTTTGTTCCGCAGGGGGACAGAGCTTCATGCATCAGGAGTTTTGAAAGTACTGATGTCCTTTGGGCTCAGCGTCACTCCCCTTCTTTCCCCGTCTCCTCCCTCCCTTACATTGCTCTATAGATGCCTTGGGTCTAGCAGGCGCTGACAGGCTGGGGCCGCTCAATTTCACAGGAGGACGCAGCAGCTGGACCAGATCAGTGGCTGGGTGACAGTTAAGATAGGAGGTGTGTTTCCTGCTTTGCCTAGGACCCTTGCCTGTCTCTCTTTCATCTGTTTTCATTCTGTCTGACCACTGTTGAGTCTGGGGGTGGCCTCTGCTGTCTCTCTGATTTTGATGAACGAAGAGGCTTGTCCAGCCACAGGACCTGAGAGGTCATGGGAGGCCCAGGCCACACCGTTGTTTGAGACTTCTTGTAAATTAAAACTGAACAAACCCCCAAACAGGATTCAGAAATTGTGGCATACTATAAGGGTTTTAGTTTAACAAACGGACATCTTTAACATGCTGGGAAACATGAGGCACTATAATTGTGCTTTTCACAAGGCATAATGGGGTTTGCAAAGGATGTTAATGTGCAGGCCAGGAGGGGATGGGTGGATGTGGTCAAAGCCAGGCCACCACCAGATCAAAGATTTGTGACTGTGTCACCTTTCATGTTTTCGGAGGCCTCCTCTGAACCTGCCTCTACAACCTTCTTTAGAGATTCCGTTAAGTGCTTTCAAAGGTGAACTCACAAGCTTTGTCCTCTCTCTGGTTTTAATAAGGTGGAAAGGATCCTCCAGCCAGGGCTCCTCAGGGGTTAAGAGAGGTGCAGGCCACTGACAATTTAAAAATGGAAGATGCCAAAACAGGCACAGGCTTAACCCAGGTCATCCTCAAAACAACCTAAAGGGACCGGGCATAGTGACTCACGCCTGTAATCCCAGCACTTTGGGAGGCCGAGACAGTTGGATTGCTTGAGCTCAGGAGTTTGAGATCAACCTGGCCAAAATGGTGAAACCCCGTCTCTACGAAAAATTACAAAATTTAGCCAAGTGTGGTGGCGTGTGCCTGTAGTCCCAGTTACCTGGGTGGCTGAGGCGGGAGGATCACCTGAGCCCAGGAAGTTGAGGCTGCAGTGAGCCGAGCTCACACCACTGTACTCCAGCCTGGGCTACAGAGCAAGATCCTCTCTCAAAACACAAACAAAACCAGCCTAAATGTAGGTGTCGTAATGATCATCATTTTACAAGGGAGGAAACTGAGGCACAGAGCAGTGAGCATCCTCCCTGGTCACTCACACAACTGGCATGCTCGTTGGCCCTTCTAGGCACCCTGCCTGTTCTGGATAGCCCGTGTCCTCCAAGTGCTCTGAGACATTGTGAGGTGTCCACTTTGGGGGCTGGGTGGCCAAGCTGGGCTGGCAGCACCTTGTTCTTCTGAGGGGTGGACACTGACCCCACCCCTATGTGTGTGGCAGATGAGCTTTGAGAAAGGCCAAGGCGTGCTCATTGGGAACTGGACTGGGGACTACCAAGGTGGCACAGCCCCATACAAGTGGACAGGCAGCGCCCCAATCCTGCAGGAGTACTACAGAACGAAGCAGGCTGTGCGCTTCGGCCAGTGCTGGGTATTCGCTGGGATCCTGACTACAGGTAAGTGGGAGATGCAGGGGCTGAGAGGAGAGGTACCATGGGAGGGACTCCCAGCCCCCACAGTTGCCAACCACCCCACCCTGGATCATTTCAGTGCTGCGAGCTCTGGGCATCCCAGCACGCAGTGTGACAGCCTTCGATTCAGCTCATGACACAGAAAAGAACCTCACGGTGGACACCTATGTGAATGAGAATGGCGAGAAAATCACCAATATGAGCCGTGACTCTGTCTGGTAGGTTCCTCCTTCTCAACCTGCCCTGTCTCCTCCCAGGAACTTCCTTTTTTCTTTTTAGAAACAGGGTCTCTTGCTAGGTTGCCCCTTCTGGTCTTGAACTGGTGTCAAGCAGTCCTCCTGCCTTAGCCTCCCAGGTAGCTGTGATTCCAAGTGCAAGCCACCATGCCTGGCATCCCAGGAGTTTTCTAGCCCAAGCCCAGTCTCCAGGCCCTCCCAGCCCAGAGATTCTGCTGAGCTGTGGGACCCCTTCAGCCTTCCTCAGAGACTGATTCAAGTTGTAGGCCAATGCTCACTGCTCCTGAAATTCAATATTTTTCAACATTTGGCCTTGGATAATCTGTGCTGGAATCACCTGGGGGTGATTGTTTAAAAATGCAGATTCCTGGCTGGGCACAGTGGCGCATGCCTGTAATCCCAGCACTTTGGGAGGCCGAAGTGGGTGGATCACGAGGTCAGGAGATCGAGATCATCCTGCCCAATATGGTGAAACCTTATCCGTACTAAAAATACAAAAATTATCTGGGCCTGGTGGCGTGTGCCTGTAATCCCAACTACTCGGTAGGCTGAGGCAGGAGAATCACTTGAACCTGGGAGGTAGAGGTTGCAGTGAGCCGAGATCACGCCATTGCACTCCAGCCTGGTGACAGAGCTAGACTCCCTCCCAACAACAACAACAACAACAAATGCAGATTCCTGTACTGGAGCTTTTGCCTCTACAGGGGAAGGGCCAGGAATCTGAAATTCATGTTAGCACTTGGCCCAGGAGATCTGCTATATACCACTGTTTGAGAAGTTTTGATGTAACCGGTACCCACTGGCCAGCGTGAAGCTTGTGTCCTTTGTTCTCTGATCCAGAGCACATGGGCCCCTTGCAAGCTAAAAGTGACCACAAGATAGAAAAGGGAGAATGAGAAGTTGCAGAGGGAGTAGACGAGGTGGGAAGGTCAGGGCATGATTACAAATTCTCGAGGCATTTCAGTTGAAGTTGGAGCCTTACAGCTTTTATTTAAATACTGCTGAGACGTTCTAGTTCATGTACCAAGACAAGGAAAAACAGGAAGACTTGGAACTTTTGGAAAGGAGGCACTAACCAGTATTATTTGTAGATGATATACAGTTGACCCTTGAACAGCATGGGTTTGAACTATGCAGGTTCACTCATAGGCAGATTTTTTCAACTGAGTATAGGTGTATTTGTGGGAAGTGAAACCTGCCTATACTGAGATCTGACTTTTCCTATATACACGTTCCACAGGGCCAACTGCAGGACTTGAGTGTGTATGGATTTGGGTATACTCGGGGTCCTGGAACCAATCCCCTGTGGATAGTGAGGAACGACTGTTAATTTTCTAGCTAGAAAACCAAGAGCACCAACTTAAAAATAGCGAGATTTAATATGAGAATTCAGAGACTGGCCAGTTACAAAGTTGCTGATCCACCAAATCAGAATCCCAGCGAATTAAATACATTCATTGAATGAATAAAATAACAGTTGTAATCTTTTACTAGGCTGTGACTGCACAGCCTAGTGCATTTCACCCATTCATTCAGGAAAAATGTATTAGGTGTCTGTTAGGCTTCAAACACTGCAGATGTCAAGACAGATAAGATTTAGTTCTGCCTTGAGTTCACCACCTCTAGTGGTGAAGACTCCCAGGCTCTTTGAGATCCATAGGCACGGTGAGGGTCTCATGAGGTTCTTCCAGCCCTGCCCACTGCACACAGCTCTGTGCCCTGGGAGGCTTTCTGAGAGGCAGGTGGGACTCAGTGGTGGCCCCTTCCTTGCCAGTGTTGACAAAGGTTCCCAAACCCCCGAGAACAACTTCAGTGGTTCCCTGGTGATGAAGATGTCTCTGGCAATTTTGGCGTGTTTATCTCTAACTAGGTTTGTGGGTGGTCTGGGGTGGGGCCTGTTCCCAATTTGTGTCAGGAATTTCCACGTGTGGACGGATGCCTGGATGAAGCGACCGGATCTGCCCAAGGGCTATGACGGCTGGCAGGCTGTGGACGCAACACCGCAGGAGCGCAGCCAGGGTGAGTGCGTGGCAGGAAGGCGCGGGGCATCCGTGATGCTCTCCTTACATGGCCCCGGGTTCTGTGGGTCTTGGGTATGCAGCCAAGCAGGTGGGGAAAGTTTTAATAAAAATGTCCCAACACAAAAAGCATGCTCAGTCCTTCCTGCTATTCCCATTGAGCAGGGGCTTCAGTTTGCTGGCTATTTTTATGAAGTAATGCCAATGACAATACTGTTAGGAGCAATGAGATGGTAGCACTTAAGGGTTCCCTACTGCGTGCCATGCTCAGTACCAACATGATCCATTTTACTCACAACTAACCTTTCAAAGTAGGTTGTCATTATCCTCATTTTACAAATGAGGAAACTGAGGCTTAGGGAAGTGAAGTGAGTTGTCTGAGGTCACACAGATCCACGAGGCTGGACCAGGATTCAGCCCAAGTCAGACATAATGGGGATGCTTATCTCAGTTGGTTGTGGGTTACCAGCTCCTGGGTAAGACAGTGGCCCCTTGTAGCTGGAAGGACCTTGCCAGGGGAGGGAGGGTGTCTTTGTACAGCTGGGAAAACAGAGGCACGGGGTTGGTCTGAAGTTACTTGGAAAATCTGTGGAATCAAGTTATCTTTATTTTAAATTGTGAGTCCTAGTACTAAAGACAAAGTCAGCCCAGTAAAGGGAAAATAGATTAGCTCAATAGTTCTCAAATTTTTAAAAATTATTTATTTATTTATTTTGAGACAGAATCTCACTCTGTTGCCCAGGCTGGAGTGCAGTGGTGCAATCTCGGTTCACTGCAACCTCTACCTCCCAGGTTCAAGCAATTTTCCTGTCTCAGTTTCCTGAGTAGCTGGGACTACAGGTGCATGCCACCATGCCTGGCTAATTTTTTTATTTTTAGTAGGGACAGGGCTTTACCATATTGGTCAGGCTGGTCTCGAACTCCTGACCTCAGGTGTTCCACCTGCCTTGGCCTCCCAAAGTGTTGGGATTACAGGTGTGAGCCACTGTGCCTGGCCTTTACTTATTTATTTATTTAGAGATGGAGTTTCACTCTTGTTGCCCAGGCTGGAGTGCAGTGGTGCAATCTTGGCTCACTGCAACCTCTGCCTCCCGGGTTCAAGTGATTCTCCTGCTGCAGCCTCCTGAGTAGCTGGGATTACAGGTACCTGCCACCACGCCTGACTAATTTTTTATATTTTTAGTAGAGATGGGGTTTCACCATGTTGGCCAGGCTTGTCTCAACCTCCTGACCTCAGGTGATCTGCCTGCCTTGGCCTCCCAAAGTGCTGGGATTACAGGTGTGAACCACCTCAGCCAGCCTCAAACTTTGTTTTTTTTTTTTGAAAAAAGCAGTCCGACTGCTCAGAAGGAAACTTTGTGTGCCGCCTCGTAATGTAAAGCAGAGCTACTCCAGCTGAAGTGTGCTCAGGGACAAGCCAGCCCCTCCCTGACACCTCTGCCTCACTCCTGCAGCCCCTGAAGTAGATGTCTCTCAAGGTTCTTCTAGGAATAAGTCATAGTTTGGCTGTGAACCTCATCCCAAGGATAGCAAATTCATCTGCCCACAGAGCCACAGAGTGAACAGGGCTGTCTACTTAGGAAGATGGGGACCTAGAGACGTGAGCATGCAGATCCCCAGAGGCATTCAGGTTAAAATTTAAACATACTTTGCGGGCCCCACACCCCTCAGTGTGGGACTCCTGATTCCTCCAGCTGCAGTGTGAGCCCACATGGCCCTGAAGGCAAAAAGTGCTGTTAAAAGTGAAAACAGCCTCCATGTTTCTCCAAAGAAAAGGCATTGCCCTTATAATAGGGGGTGAGGGTGGTGGGAGGTGGTCCCCAGAGGTGGGAGGAGCAGGTGATATGCCCATATCCCCCTATACTCTGCAGGAAGATTCTCAGCAGGGCCATGTTGAGGGCTCTTTCCATCCAGGGAGTCTAAGTAGTATTTGCTGAGGTGGGACTGCCATGGCAACCAGGCAGTGAGTACCCCAGTGCCACTATCTGCCTGAGAGGCAGAGGAAGCCCTGTTCCCTGGCCAGAAGAGAGGCCTTAAAAGCCCACATAACCTGCTCACTTTACAGATAAGGCCAGAGAGGGAGGGTGGGGATGCCCAAGGTTAGTCAACAAGTTAGGAGAAGAACCAGTATTAGATTAGGAGACCAGTAATCCTGAGTCCTAGTGCTCCAATACACTGACCTCACAGGTTTGGCTGCCTTAAAGAGGCAAGGGAGAGGAGCCTGTGTGTTGAGGATTAAATAAAATAATGGAAGCAGAAGCCCAATGCCCAGAATACAAGGGTATGTAAAAACCAAAACTATTACTGAGGAACTATCAAACAAGAGACTAATTCTCACTAAGTTGTCAATGACTAATAAGGGGGAACTCTCTATCCCCATGCTAGAAATAAAAAGACAGCTCTTAAAAAAAATAAAAAATGAAATAAAAAGACAGCTCTTAGAATGGAAATTTTCTTATCAGCCCAGATCCATAAGCAACAGCTTGCAATTTGTTTTAGGCACAGGGCTAACTACTTTGCCTGGATTATTTAATTTAATCTTCGCAATAGCCTCAGGAAGTAAGTGCAGTTTTTATTCTTAGTTTTCTAGGAAATGGAGCCACAGAGAGCTGAAATGACTTGCACAAGATCACATAGCTCCAAGGCGTGATGCCAGGAATCAGACCCAGATTGTGTATCTCTGTGCTCTATTGGGGACTGATGTGCTGGGATGAGTTTAATAGGCAGTGTGACTTCCTATTACTGGGACGGAGGATTTCTGATACTCTTCAAGTCAAAGCTGAGATGTGCCCCTCTTTTCAGAATAGTTAGGACAGCCTAGGAAATGAGCACCCAGATGCTTCTTGGGCAAAGTTTGCTTGCCAGTCCTGTTTGAGTTTAGGAATCATTGCTGCCACTGGGTCCAGGCTGGGTGGGCTGGGGAATCTTACTGAGAGTGACCACCTCCGGCTTCCCCTCAGGTGTCTTCTGCTGTGGGCCATCACCACTGACCGCCATCCGCAAAGGTGACATCTTTATCCTCTATGACACCAGATTCGTCTTCTCAGAAGTGAATGGTGACAGGCTCATCTGGTTGGTGAAGATGGTGAATGGGCAGGAGGAGTTACACATAATTTCAATGGAGACCACAAGCATCGGGAAAAACATCAGCACCAAGGCAGTGGGCCAAGACAGGCGGAGAGATATCACCTACGAGTACAAGTATCCAGAAGGTGGCCAGCATCACAGGGCTCCTTCTAACTCAGCCCCTGAGTCACTCAGACCATGAAAATACTCAAGATTGGGGGTGGGCCTGGGCAACATGGTGAAACCCTGTCCCTACCAAAAAAAAAAAAAAAAAAAAATTAGCCGGGTATGGTGGCATGTGCCTTTGGTCCCAGCTACTCAGGAGGCTAAGGTGGGAGGACTGCTTGAGCCAGGGAGGTTGAGGTTGCAGTGAGCTATGACCATGCACTGCACTCCAGCCTGGGTGACAGAACAAGACCCTGTCTCAAACAAACAAACAAACAAACAAACAAACAACAAAAAAACACAAATCCTAATTGAGGCCTTTGCATTGCTTATTCACCTTGCTAAGACTGTGCGTGCTCCCCAGTGCCCAGGAGATTAGACATCTTCTCAGCCTGGCTTTCTGGCCCCTGCAGAGCTGGCCTCTGGCTCCCTTCCTGAGCTCAAGTTCATCCCCTAGCCATGCTGCCTGCTGTTCCCTGAAAAGGCTGGCTACTTTCACCCCTGGCCAAACCTCTGCTTATGCTTTCCCCACCTGAACTGTCTCCTTTGCAATCTCTACTATCCACAGGCTCATACGCTGCCTGTGTTCTTGATGTGCCTCAATCTTACAGATTTGTATTTCCCCTGTGGCCCATTGGCTGTGGTTCCTGTACCACGTGGTAAGGAAAGGAAGACAACTCCATACAGCATCCTCAAAGGGTGCAAGAGTCCGACAGGGGCAAACTGAAGATGGGATGTGATTAAGAGGAAGGCAGGAAATCGTAACGACTCATAGATGAGGGAGCAATTTGCTGTGCTTTGGGATGGCAGATGGTACCCATGCAGCTGGGGCTTTTCCCACCCTCCATTGCAGTACAGTTACAAGCAGGTCAGTTTGGACCCCTGGGTTGATTGTGAGTTTGCATAAAACCTTGCACAAGGTAGGCCTGCAGGAAATATTTCTTCCATATAAATGGGGCAAGTGATGGCTACCAAGGCAGCTCAGGACAAACTGGAGATCTCCACTTTGATGTCTCTTTGTGTTCAGAGTGGACGTGGATGGAGAGCTTTGTAACCAAGCTCAGAACTTCCTGTCTTACAGCTGAAATAAAATCTTATCCTCAGGGCTGTGTTGAAAATGAGCAAACTTGATTAAAAGCAATTAGGTCAGGAGTTTTCTTTTTTTGGCAGTGTGACAGAAGTATCAGAGAGGGAGGGATATGACAGAGAGGGAGACCAGTGGTATCTGTCAACTGCTACACTTGATTGTGTCCCTCAGATCTCTGAGGCTCTGTTCTCTTTTCCTCATTGTTTTTCCTTTCTGGCTCTCAGACTAGATAATCTTATGACCTGTCTTCAAGTTTGCTGATTTTCCTGCAAGCTCTAATCTCCTATTATTGTACTTTTCAACTCCAGAATTTATATTTGGTTCTTTTTTAAAAATAATTTTAATCTCTCTCAATATTCTGTATTTGGCAAGCCATTTGTTCTCATGCCTTTTTTTAGTTCTTTGAATATATTTAAAATAACTAATTTAAAGTCTTTGTCTAGTAGATTCAATGTCAGGGCTTCCTTAGGGACAGTTTTTATTGACTGTTTCCATGTTCCTCCCCTCCAACCCCTGTACCGCCATGTATGGCCTATACTTTGTATGTCTTGTAATTTTTTGTTAAAAATTGGACATTTTAAAAAACATAATATGGTAACTCTAGAAATCAGATCCTGTCCCCCTTCCCAGGGTTGCTTTTGTTGTTGCTGTTTGTTTAATGACTTCCCTGATATAATTCCAGAAAGTCTGTAATCTTTCTTCCCCATGACCACTGAATTCTCTGCACAGTTTGCTGAATGGTCAGCTAATGATTGGATGGATATTGCTTTAAATTCCTTGAATCATTAAGACTCCTAGCCTTTGGCAAGGGGCTCTGTGTACAAGTTGGGGTACATTTCATTGCCCTGGCAGGCAATTTACAATTCTGCCTTCACTTCTTGCTTAGGCAGAGCCTCAAGGTCAGTTAGAGGTGAGAGCTTAGAGCCTTATCAGACCTTTCTCAGACGTTCTAGATTTCCAGGATTCTGTCTGAGCTTTCCAAAGCCCCTATGGACATTTTGTTCCTCAGTTTTTCCTTTTAAGATTTTTGATCGGTTTCTTTTCCCCTCAACTCCCTTCTTTTCCTTGTTGTCTTAGGAAACTGCAATTGTAAACAATTGCTGTAGGTTGGTTGTTTGTCTTAACAAATGCTCCAGGGAGAAGGCTGTTGGTAACCAGGGAGCTCTGAGTCAGGTCAATGAAGACAAACTCTGTGAATGAGGGTTTCCAGGGAATCGCCCTTAGGTGAATTAACAACAATTCTGTGGTAGTGGAGCTTTTAGGGAACTCCAAAACCATTCTGTCCCCTCCGGAGGTGGCTAGGCTGCTGGTTTTCACTGTGATTTGGTGCTGTTGGTTTTTGAGTCTACTGTGGAGCTGGAGAGAAGGGGAGATGGGAATCAGAATGCCACAAAACTATTCTTACTGAGATTGTGCTGTTTTACTTGAATAAATGCTCCTTAGATTATTATAAGCCTTTAGTTAATGTCAAGAGTTCTGAAAAAATTGTTTTGATAATTTTTGCCAATGTTCTCATTGCTTTTATGGAGAAGCAGATTTTTGGAGGTCTTTATTCTGCCATTCCCACTGATGTCAGAATGTGCTATTGCTTAGGAATGGGGATTTGAATGCTCCTCTCTGTGAATCTATAGCTCATGGGCTCCAGGGATGTCTCTGGAGTCCTGGCCATGCAGATGGGCTCCTTCTGCCACGGCGGTGGTTGAGACATTTGGCCCTTGAAGGAGCACCTGAAGGAACCTGTCTTTGTGTCTCTTTCAGGCTCCTCCGAGGAGAGGCAGGTCATGGATCATGCCTTCCTCCTTCTCAGTTCTGAGAGGGAGCACAGACGACCTGTAAAAGGGAACTTTCTTCACATGTCGGTACAGTCAGATGATGTGCTACTGGGAAACCCTGTTAATTTCACCGTGATTCTCAAAAGGAAGACTGCTGCCCTACAGAATGTCAACATCTCGGGCTCCTTTGAACTACAGTTGTACACTGGCAAGAAGGTGGCAAAACTGTGTGACCTCAATAAGACCTCGCAGATCCAAGGTCAAGGTATCAGAACCAGGGGGAGGAGAGGCCTCAAGTGAGCTCAGGGTCCCCACAATCTGAAATCCCTCTTCTCCTCTGTGGACAACTTCCATACATGAACAAATTTTTGTGTGTGAGTTAACACAAACAAACATTTATTGAAAACCTACCCCTTGGTAGTCAGAAGAAAGCCAGGCACAGAGGAAAAGTGGGCCAATAGACCACTGGACTAGGAGCCTGGGTCTACCGTAGAGCTATAAATTAGGGGTGCTGAAAGTGTCATGAGAAGTCTTCTATGGTGGCAGAAATTTTAATCTCAGATGCCCAATCAAATCAATGATTATGAGTGCCCAGGGCATAGTGTTGGGAACAAGTGGGATGTCCTGATGACAATGGGTAATGTCTGTCATGCACTCAGGATGGAAGCTTGGAGAAATTGGCCAATTATTATTCCATCTTGAGCCCAACGTCTTGTTTTCTAAAGAGAGTATGGGACATGTCCAAGGTTATCCAGTTCAATTCATACAAAGTTAATCTAATTCTGTGCTTGATGAGGAAACCTCATGGGGCCTATGATGAATGACCTCTCCCCTCCACCCTGACTCTTTGGCAGTATCAGAAGTGACTCTGACCTTGGACTCCAAGACCTACATCAACAGCCTGGCTATATTAGATGATGAGCCAGTTATCAGAGGTTTCATCATTGCGGAAATTGTGGAGTCTAAAGAAATCATGGCCTCTGAAGTATTCACGTCTTTCCAGTACCCTGAGTTCTCTATAGAGGTGAGATTCCTGCAGGCCATAAAGGGCTCCTCCTGCCTGGAAGTTGGCCATGGAGTGTGACGGGGCCCTTAAGAACCCTGAGGTCCTTGGTTGGCTCATGCATATCTTCTCTCCCCATCTCTCCTCCCCACCCTACTACAGTTGCCTAACACAGGCAGAGTTGGCCAGCTACTTGTCTGCAATTGTATCTTCAGAAATACTCTGGCCATCCCTTTGACTGACGTTAAGTTCTCTTTGGAAAGCCTGGGCATCTCCTCACCGCAGACCTCTGACTATGGGTGAGTCCGCCTGAGGTATTCTTACAAACAGAAATGCACTTCTGGACATATATCTTGCACATGTGTGCATATTCTTGAGATGTGAATTCCCAGTATGGGGTCATAGGGTCAAAACGTAGATACATTTTGCTAGTGCCAAATTACTTTCAGAAAAGATTGCGTCAATTTATGCTCTATCAACAGATCTTTTTGATTCTTGCCAATCTAGCAGTTAAGTAATCTCATTGCTTTACTTTGCATCTCTGATGATTTGTGAGGCTGAATATTTCTTACATTAATTGACTCTCTCCTGTGAATTGCCTGTTCCTAACTTTTGTCCATTTTTCTACTGAGTCACTTATTTTTTCATATTAGTATGGAGTCTTTACACAGTAAAGAGTGTTATGTGCTGTGAATTGTTTATAGCAGTTTGTATTTAAATTTTTAAATTTAATTTTTAATTTATTTATTTTGAGACAGAGTCTCACTTTGTCACCCAGGCTGGAGTGCAGTTACAGGATCTCAGCTCACTGCAACCTCCATCTGTCCCCAGGTTCAAGTGATTCTCCTGCCTTGGCCTCCTGAGTAGCTGGGATTACAGGCATGCGCCACCACACCTGGCTAATTTTTGTATTTTTAGTAGAGATGGGGTTTTCCCATATTGGCCAGCCTGGTCTTGAACTCCTGACCTCAGGTGATCTGCCCGCCTTGGCCTCCCAAAGTGCTGGGATTACAGGCGTGGGCCATCATGCCCAGCTAAACAGTTTGTATATTTTTAAACACTAAGATGTCTTTCAGCATTAGAACTTTTAAATTTTAATGTAGTCAAATTTTTCAATCGTTTCCCTTACGGATACTGAATTTCATGTCATCCTAGGTGCATAGAAATATTCTCTTATGCTTTTTCTAGAATTTCCAGCTTTATTTACACAATTAGGTATTTATCTGGAATTTTTTTGGGGTGTGGTATGATGTGGCGCTCCAACTTTGTGTATGGTTTTCCTAGTACTTTGTAGCACTGCCTTTATTAGGCTGTAAATTCCCATATATATCTGGGTCTCTGGACTCTTTAATTTGCTATTTCATTTGTCTTCTTCTACTATAACATTATACCACTTAAATTATCATAGTCCTATAATAATTTTATATGATTATCATATCTACATATTGATATGTATTAGGCAAATCCCCACCCCCCACATTTTTGTCTATAGAACTTTTAGAATCATCTTGTCATATAGTTTAAAAACAGTTGGGATTTAAGTTGATACTGCATTGAATTTACCTATTTATTTGGGGGAGAACTGTGCCAAATGACAATATTGTGTCTTACCATCTAGGAATATGAGATTTTCTCATTTTTTTCAAGTCTTTTTTATCACCTTTAGAAAAGCAATGTTGTTTTCTTTTTTTTTTTTTTTTTGAGACAGAGTCTTGCTCTGTCGCCCAGGCTGGAGTGCAGTGACCGGATCTCAGCTCACTGCAAACTCCGCCTCCTGGGTTTACGCCATTCTCCTGCCTCAGCCTCCCGAGTAGCTGGGACTACAG